>NW_027251820.1:15000-36275 GCF_044704955.1 Pristiophorus japonicus | reverse complement strand
ACTAGAGATAATAAGGGGTCCTGGCTTGTCCAGGTTTTGATCTGCCGGGCAGTGACGGGTGATTGCTCACTCTCAAATGCTTCCATAACCATGGCTAGATCTGCGGGCTGCGCCATTTCCACTCCCGTGACGGGCAATGGCAGCCTACTGAGAGCATCGGCGCAGTTTTCTGTGCCTGGCCTGTGGCGGATGGCGTAGTTGTATGCGGACAACATGAGCGCCCATCTCTGGATGCGGGCCGATGCGATGGTATTTATGCCTTTACTCTCGGAGAACAGGCATATAAGTGGCTTATGGTCAGTTTCCAATTCGAATTTTAGCCCAAAAAGGTATTGATGCATTTTCTTTATCCCATAGACACAAGCTAACGTTTCTTTCTCAATCATGCTGTAGGCTCTCTCAGCCTTAGACAGACTCCTGGATACATAAGCAACCGGTTGCAGTTTCCCGAAATCATTAGTTTGTTGCAATACACACCCAACGCCATATGACGATGCATCACATGCTAGTACCAAACGCTTACATGGATCATACAACACAAGCAATTTGTTTGAGCATAACAATTTTCTCGCTTTTACAAAGGCATTTTCTTGGCTTTTGCGCCAAACCCATTCACCCCCTTTTCGTAATAAGACATGCAGTGGTTCTAACAGTGCGCTGAGACCCGGTAAAAAGTTCCCAAAGTAGTTCAGGAGTCCCAGAAACGACTGCAGCTCCGTCACGTTCTGTGGCCTCGGTGCGTTCTCGATTGCCTCCGTCTTCGCGTTGGTGGGGCTGATGCCATCCACCGCAATCCTCCTTCCCAGGAACTCCACTTCAGGCACCAGGAAAACACACTTCGAGCGTTTTAACCTGAGCCCCACGCGGTTTAGTCGACTAAGAACCACCTCCAGGTTCTGCAGATGCTCGACTGTGTTCCGACCTGTAACCAAGATGTCGTCCTGGAAGACCACGGTGTGCGGGACTGACATCAATAAGCTTTCCATGTTTCTCTGGAATATCGCCGCCGCTGATCGGATTCCAAACAGGCATCTGTTATAAACAAAAAGAACTTTGTGCGTACTGATGCAGGTGAGGGCCTTCGATGATTCCTCCAGTTCCTGCGTCATGTAGGCTGAAGTCAGATCCAGCTTCATGAATGTCTTTCCTCCCGCCAGCTCTGCAAAGAGGTCATCGGCCTTTGGTAGTGGGCATTGGTCCTGCAGGGAGAAATGATTGATAGTTACTGTGTAATCGCCGCAGATTCTGATGGTGCCGTCTCCCTTGAGGACTGGGACGACAGGACTGGCTCACTCGCTGAACTCGATCGGTGAAATGATGCCCTCTCTTTGCAGCCAGTCTAGCTCGATCTCTACCCTTTCTCTCATCATGTACTGTACTGCTCTCACCTTGTGATGGATGGGTCGTGCCCCTGGAATTAGGTGGATCTGCACTTTTGCTCCTTGGAATTTCCTGATGCCTGGTTCGAACAGCGTAGGAAATTTGTTTAAGACCTGGGCAGATGAAGTGCCGTCAGTGGGCGATAGTGCTCGGACATCGTCCCAGTTCCAGCGTATCTTTCCCAGCCAGCTCCTGCTGAGCAGTGTGGGACCATCGCCCGGTACCACCCAGAGTGGTAGCTTGTGCACCGCTCCATCGTAGGAGACCTTTACGGTAGCACTGCCGATTACAGGAATCAGTTCTTTCATGTAAGTTCTTAGTTTCATGCGAACTGGAGTTAAGACTGGCCTTGAGGCCTTGTTGCACCACAATCTTTCAAAAGTCTTTTTGCCCATGATGGACTGGCTCGCGCCTGTGTCCAGTTCCATTGACACCGGGAGTCCATTTAGTTCCACATTCAGCATTATCGGGGGACAATTCGTGGTGAATGTGTGCACCCGATGTATCTCTGCCTCCTCGGTCTGAGGCTGTGGTTCGTCGTGATCCTCCGTGGATCTGCCCTCCTCTGCAACATGGTGGTTTGCAGGTTTAACAAGATTTGCAGCTCGCCTGCACACTCGTTGGAGGTGTCCCATTGTTCCACAACCCTTGCAAACATACCCTTTGAATTGGCATGAATGGAAACAATGATCACCCCCGCAGCGCCAACAAGTTGTTAATGGCCTTGCATTCATCACCCTTGATGGTGGACTCTGAGTCATCTGCGGATGTGCAGCTGCAGGTATGTGTGACTTGCCCTGTACGGTATGATTCGAAAACAACGTCACTTTGTTTACAGTACTTGTAGCAGCACTTGTGTGCTGAGAGATTTGCTTAGTATTGTCACTGGTGGCAATGAAAGCCTGGGCTATCGCTATGGCCTTACTCAAGGTTGGGGTCTCTACAGTAAAAAGTTTGTGAAGTATGGTTTCGTGGCCAATGCCAAGCACCAAAAAGTCTCTGAGCATGTGCTCGAAATATCCTTCAAATTCGCAATGTCCTGCAAGGCGTCTTAGCTCGGCGACATAACTCGCCACTTCCTGGTCTTCAAACCTTTTGTAGGTGTAGAACCGGTACCTCGCCATCAAAACGCTTTCCTTCGGGTTCAAATGCTCTCGGACCAGTGTGCACAAATCCGTCGTGCGATTTCTCTGTGGGTTTCGCTGGAGTGAGCAGATTCTTCATGAGACCATACGTTGGTGCCCCACAGACGGTGAGGAGAATCGCCCTTCGTTTGGCAGCGTTCTCTTCCCCATCGAGCTCGATGGCCACGAAGTATTGGTCGAGTCGCTCCACAAAACTTTCCCAATCATCTCCCTCGGAGAATTTCTCCAGGATGCCCACTGTTCTCTGCATCTTTGTGTTCGCTATCTGTATCTCGTCGCCAGTTGTTACGTATGGAGAAAGAGTCAGACTGAACACTGTGAGCTCAAAGTAAATTGTGACCTTAGTCTTTTATTGCAGATTTCCAGAGTGCCTCTCCAACCGATGAAGCCTCCTTAAATACCTGTGCTCCTAAAGGATTATGGGATCCCTTGGAACTCCAGGAAATTAGCCCTCTGGTGGCTGTACAGAGTAAATACAAGTTTCCATATATAACACCTATGCTGATGATGGTGGATGGGCAGCTGGTCTGCTGATCAAACCCCCGGACTCAGACTCTCCTGGACATGTTCCAACTACAGTGTTAGCAGAGTCTGGTGAACCATCCCAGGAACTGAAATCAGACCGCCCTGCACTAACACCTCCCCATCACCAGCTTTGCTCCGATTGATGCCTGCTTAACTAAATCTGATTCTCAGGATAGAAATCCGTTGGCTTAACCCCACCCGTTAACGTCCGAGAGAACACAAAAACTTTAGGAATAGCAGTAGGAGTCGGCCATTCAGCCCCTCGAGCCTGCTCCTCCATTCAATGAGATCACAGCTGATCTTCGACCTCAACTCCACTTTCCTGCACTGTCCCCATATCCCTTGATTCCCTTAAAATCTAACGCTCTCTGTCTTGAATATATTCAAAGACTGAGCCTCCACAGCCCTCTGGGGTAGAGAATTCCAAAGCTTCACCACCCTCATCTCTTCATCTCAGTCCTAAATGGCCGACCCCTTATTCTGAGACTGTGACCCCTGGTTCTAGACTCCCCCGGCCAGAGGAAACATCCTCCCTGCATCTACCCTGTCAGGCCCTGTAAGAATTTTGTATATTTCAATGAGATCCCCTCTCATTCTTCTAAACTATAGAGAATATAGGCCTAGTCTACTCAATCTCTCCTCATAGGACAATCCCCCCATCCCAGGAATCAGTCTGGTGAACCTTCGTTGCACTCCCTCAATGGCAAGTATATCTTTCCTTAGGTAAGGAGACCAAAACTGTACACAATACTCCAGGTGTGGTCTCACCAGGGACCTATATAATTGCAGTAAGATGTCTTTACTCTTGTACTCAAATCCTCCTGTAATAAAGGTCAAGGGCACTAAGCACCTCCCACCCGCGTGCCATGCTGTGACAGCCTGCCGTGAACCTCGCCGGCGGTTTAGCAGCGAAGCTGTCATTTAGTGCTGCGCATTCTAGTGTCGCCCATTTAGTGATGTCACACACGTGCAATGCACTGTTAGCGCTATCCCCAGCATGACACCTTCCGCCTGCTGCAGTGTCCGCCGCTGCTCCCAACAAGGGGAACAGGCACTGCACAGGAGATCCCAGGGCCACATCCAAAGGGCTGACCCGGTACGTATTCAGGTTGCAGTTACTGACCTTTCTGACCTCGAGAAGACCGTTGTTAACATAAGAACATAAGAAATAGGAGAATTTGGCCCCTCGAGCCTGCTCCGCCATTCAATAAGATCATGGCTGATCCGATCATGGACTCAGCTCCACTTCCCTGCCCGATCCCCATAACCCTTTACTCCCTTATCGCTCAAAAATCTGTCTATCTCCGCTTTAAATATATTCAATGACCCAGCCTCCACAGCTCTCTGGGGCAGAGAATTCCACAGATTTACAACCCTCTGAGAGAAGAAATTCCTCCTCACCTCAGTTTTAAATGGGCGGCCCCTTATTCTGAGACTATGTCCCCTAGTTTTAGTTTCCCCTATGAGTGGAAATATCCTCTCTGCATCCACCTTGTCGAGCCCCCTCATTATCTTATATGTTGCGATAAGATCACCTCTCATTCTTCTGAACTCCAATGTGTGTAGGCCCAATCTACTCAACCTATCTTCATAAGTCAACCCCCTCATCTCCGAAATCAACCTAGTGAACCTTCTCTGAACAGCCTCCAACATTTCATCCATTGCCTGCTGCAGTTTTTACCTGCTCCACCTTTGCCGGAATACTAGCGCCACCACTTCAGTAACGCTCCCGCGCTCCCGCACTCCCGTGCTCCCATCCCGTTAGAGCCCAAACAGGACTGTGGAGTGCTTCCCTTTGCACTCTGCTCCTCTCTCGGGACGCTAACAGCGAATATCCCGGTTGGCGGCGGTAAACATCGCCCGCCGCTAAAGTTAGCGAGCAGGCGGTGTTACCGCCCCAAACCGGGCTATGACGAATTTTGTCTCTAGCCGAAATCACAGGGCAAAGTCTCATTCTCGATTTCAAATCCCTCTCTGGCCTCGCCCCTCCCTACCTCTGTAATCTCCTCCTGCCCCGCAACCCCCCCGCGATGTCTGCGCTCATCGTCCAAGTGTCAGCTGTGGCTCAGTGGGCAGCATTCTCGCCTCCGAGTCAGAAGGTTGTGGGTTCAAGTCCCACCCCAGAGACTTGAGCACAGAAATCTAGGTTTACACTCCCATTGCAGTGCTGAGGGAGCGCTGCACTGTCGGAGGTGCCGTCTTTCAGACGAGACATTAAACCGAGGCCCCGTCTGCTCTCTCAGGTAGATGTACAAGATTCCATGGCACTATTTCGAAGAAGAGCAGGGCAGTTATCCCCGGTGTTCTGGGGCCAATATATACCCCTCAATCAATGTGATAAAAACAGATTATCTGGGTCATTATCACATTGCTGTTTGTGGGATCTTGCTGTGCGCAAATTGGCTGTCGCGTTTCCCACATTACAACAGTGATCACACTTCAAAAGTACTTAATTGGCTGTAAAGCGCTTTGAGACGACCGGTGGTCATGCAAGGCGCTATATAAATGCAAGTCTTTCTTTCTTTCCTCTCCCAGCAGTGGGTTGGGGCTCGCTTTGTAACAAAACTCTCGGGCTGGTGAAATCGCAGATTCTACCGCTGGCAAGCAATGAGGTGGGCTCTGAATGCAAACCACCCTTTCCCCACCCCTCCCCTCCCATTGTGGGACCCGGACTCTGTCACGTCAGAGGCCGGTGTCATTGTCAAAGGCAAACATCTCGCTGAATTAATCGCAAGGATTTGAAGGCTGTTTGCTGAGGCTGGGATGGCAATAAAGTCTTTAATGGCTTTCTCTGACCCCTTTGTGTGTTTATTTCAGGACCTGGCCTCGGCCCGGTGAATGTGGCTGAATAAGACGCGGCTGATTTGACGCGGCCCTATCGGTGGGAGTGCGAGCAGCAATGCCGAGGGAGGAAGGATTTGTCTCTCCCTGGCTTCTGTTTGTTCGGGAATGAAAGCTTTATTTATCGTAGCACTCGGGGGGGGGGGGGCGCGTGGGATAGGTACACTGGGAATATCAGCCTTCGGATTGGGGCTGGGGGGAGAGAGGTGTTTGCATTGAGCTCACATCGATGTGCAAAGTAATTATAAGCGAGAGCGACGCTGCTGAAAGCCGGGAGATGGGGCGTAAGAAGGCCACGGATTGTGTGATTAGGAGTGTGACACTGCGCGCTGGGACAGCACAGCCACGGATTATGTAGCAAAAGGCCTGTCCATGTCAATCCCACGTCCTCGGGGAGGGACGGCAGGGGGGGAATTAACAGGATCTCCTCATCGACATTTCGTTGTACAAACTTTTTCCCGAGCTTTGTTTAACTTGCTATGCAAGACTTGGGGAAAAAAAGAGAGACACGCATTTCTATAGTGCCGTTCACCGAAGTTCCCTCTGCTCTCTCGAGCACAAAATTCTAGGCTGACGCTCCCAGTGCAGTGCTGAGGGAGCGCTGCACTGTCGGAGGTGTCGTCTTTCGGATGGGACATTAAACCGAGGCCCCGTCTGCTCTCTCAGGTGGACATAAAAGATCCCATGGCACTATTTCGAAGAAGAGCAGGAGGGGGAGTTATCCCCGGTGTCCTGGGGCCAATATTTATCCCTCAAATCAACATCACTAAAACAGATTATCTGGTCATTATCACAGTGCTGTTTGTGGGAGCTTGCTGTGCGCATATTGGCTGCCGTGTTTCCCACATTGCAACAGTGACTGCACTTCACAATACTACATTGGCTGCAAAGCGCTTTGAGACGTTCGGTGGTCGTGAAAGGCGCTATATAAATGCAAGTCTTTCTTTGTTTTATTCCTTTCTCCCTCGTGTGTTTATCTAGCTTTCCTTTAAATGCCCCTATGCTGTTTGCCTGAACGACTCCCTGTGGTTGCTAGTTCCGTTCTAACCCCCACACGATAGTTAGGGGTGAGGGGGAGACACGTCGGGGTAGATCTTGACTCGATGGGATGGTGTAAAACAAGTCGTAAATCGCCTGCACGTTTTACATCGATCCCCGTTTTTATTTCCAATATGGGGGACAATACAGGAGAAGAGAATGGGTTCTGTAGGGTGTGGGAGAGAAACGGGAACATAGAAACAGGAGGAGGCCATTTCGCCCTCACAGCTGGTCTGTACCTCAATCCCATTTACCCGCCTTGGTTCTATATCCCTTCCTACAAAAATTGACCCACCTCAGTCTTGCTATTTTCAATTGATCTCCAGCCTCAACAAATTTTTTTGGGGGGGAGAGAGTTCCAGATTCCCACTGCCCTTTATGTGAAGAAGTGCTCCCTGACATCCTCCCTGATCGGCCTGGCTCTAATTGTAAGGTTATGCCCCCTTGTTCTGGACCCCCCCCCCCATGGAGAGTTGCGCTCTGTCGACCCTATCAAATCGGTTAATGATCTTAACACCTCAATTAGGACGAGAGACCACCAGCGGCAGGTCAGGGCCATAAGGAGCGGCGAGCAGCGGCCCCTGGACAGCGTGGGGGTGTACCGCGGCAAGGTACAGCGCGAGCTGGTGCAGGAGGGGCGACGGCAGCGAAGAGTGACGTCATCAAGGTCCAGGTCGGTGATTGGAGCGCGGGCAGGTACAGCAGGAGCGGCGAGGTCGGGGCGAAGGAGCGGCGAGAGATTGTAGAAGGACGTGATCGGGAGCCCAGGAGAGGCGTGAGTTCGGGGCCAAGGACCCCGGGGCAGCACGGGCCCAGCCCACACTGCGATACGTGCGCGTGCACTAGGTCCGTGCAGCAGAGCTGGTCTCCAGTCGTCCTGGTTAACCCTTGCCACTGGACCAAGACCGAGCTCTGTCAAGCCCGCGTGGTGGCTGGTGTGCAATGGCCACCCCATGTTAAAAAAATCCACACACTGGCACCTTCCACCCTTCAAGATGTAGGTCGGGATCCGGAATATTAGGTCCCTCATTGAAACACCCGTGAACTCATCCCTTTTGGGCGGTGGAAACAAGTCATCCTCGTTTCGAGGGACTGCCTACGATGCTGAGATCATCTCTCAACACGAGGGAAGTCAAATCAACTTTACAAGCCTATTCGCATAATTGAACCCTATAAGCAGACTCAAGGGGCCAAATGGTCTTCTCCTGGTCCTAATTCTTATGTTCTTATGTAAGCCCCACTGAGGGGGTTCTGGGGGCAGTTAGGGCAGAGAGAGGGGGGTCTGGAGACTTTTTGAGCTGAGAGAGGGTGCAGGGACAGCTGGGGGCGGGGGGAGTGGGGCGGTGGTAAGGGAGGTTCTAGGCCTATCTGTTACTCTGGCCTCTGGTGAGACTCTGTGCTCAGAAACCTCTGTGCAAAGTGCCCCCGGTGCCGACGCCTTCCGTCCGACGGTGATCGAGATCCCAGGACCTGCTTCCCTGGAGCACAGAGTCCGTGAGATACCGGCGGGGAGGGGAGGCGAGGGGAGGAGAGAGTCCGCACTGACAGGCTGAGTAAACATGGCCCAGCTGTGAGGCATGTCAGGGACAGCGTTCATACTTTCATCTTTTAAATTGTTCAGAGAAGAGGAGGAGGAGGAGGCTGAGATAAACAAACACAGCCAGTGGATCAATGCATCCCCTTGTGGCTGTGCCCCCACACCCCTCCCCCACGCCCCATTACCGCCTCATCTTCGGAGCGAGGTGCTTTCCTCTGCATTAGTTTTAGATTTCACGAGGATTCTCAAGACTACAATCATAAGAACATAAGAAATAGGAGCAGGAGTAGGCCATACGGCCCCTCGAGCCTGCTCCGCCATTCAATACGATCATGGCTGATCCTATCATGATTTTAGGTCCACTTCCCTGCCCGCTCCCCATAACCCCTTATCCCTTTATCGTTTGAGAAACTGTCTATCTCTGTCTTAAATATATTCAATGTCCCAGCTTCCACAGCTCTCTGAGGCAGCGAATTCCACAGATTTACAACCCTCTGAGAGAAGAAATTCCTCCTCATCTCAGTTTTAAATGGTCGTCCCTTTATTCTAAGATCATGCCCCCTAGTTCTAGTCTCCCCCATCAGTGGAAACATCCTCTCTGCACCCACCTTGTCAAGCCCCCTCATAATCTTACACATTTCGATAAGATCACCTCTCATTCTTCTGAATTCCAATGAGTAGAGGCCCAACCTCCTCAACCTTTCCTCATAAGTCAGCCCCCTCATCTCCGGAATCAACCGGGTGAACCTTCTCTGAACTGCCTCCAAGGCAAGTGTATCCTGAATGATACAGCACAGAAGGAGGCCATTCGGCCCATCGTGTCCGTGCTGGCCGACCAAGAGCTATCCATCCCACTTTCCAGCTCTTGGTCTATAGCCCTGTCGGTTACAGCACTTCAGGTGCACATCCAAGTACTTTTTAAATGTGGGATGACTCCACTGTACCTGTGCCGACTCTGTGAAAGAGCTCTCCAATCAGTCCCACTCCCCCTGCTCTTTCCCCATTGCCCCGCAATTTTTTCCTTTAAACGTATTTATTCAATTCCCTTTTGAAAGGTACTATTGAATCTGCTTCCACCGTCCTTTCAGGCTGCGTGCTCCACATATTTCCTCATCTCGCCTCTGGTACTTTTGCCAATCGCCTTCAATCTGTGTCCTCTGGTTACCCAGCCTCCTGCCCCTGGAAACCGTGTCTCCTTATTTACTCTGCCTAGACCCTTCAAATGTTTGTACACCTCTATTAAATCTCCCCTTCGCCTTCTCTGCTCCAAGGACAACAACCCCAGCTTCTCCCGTCTGTCCACGTAACTGAAGGCCCTCATCCCGGGAACCATTCCAGGAAATCCATTCCGCACCCTCTCGAAGTCAAACGAGAAGCTCAAGCTTCTGATTCCATTTTGAGCATGTTCTGTCTTTAATGCTCTGATGAATGACTCCACGAGGTCTCGTATTGTACTTGAGCTGTTGTGACCTTAGTCCCATTTATTGTAAATGCAGAGTGAGGCACAAACATGGTGGGCAGCCTTTTATACTGGGCCCTGCACACCTATGCAGGTGAGCCTCAGGTCTCCCAACGCAGTGCCCTCTGGTGGCACACCTTATGCGACTATACAGTTAGTATACATGGTCCACATGCATGACCATGACAGAACAGATTGTCTGGAAGTGTAAAGAAAGACTTTCATGACCACCGGACGTCTCAAAGCGCTTTACAGCGCTTTTTGGATCTGGGAAATGCGCCAACCAATTTGCGCACAGCAAGCTCCCACAAACAGCGATGGGATACTGACCAGATAATCTGTTTTAGTGATGTTGATTGAGGGATAAATATTGGCCCCAGGAGGAAACGTTTCAAGGACACCCCTCAAAGCCCCCTTGATAAACTGCAACAGCAACATCCCCACCGAGTCCTGGGAGTCCCTGGCCAAAGACTGCCCTAAGTGGAGGGAGTGCATCCGGGAGGGCGCTGAGCTCCTCGAGTCTCGTCGCCGAGAGCATGCAGAAATCAAGCGCAGGCAGCGGAAGGAGCGTGCGGCAAACCAGTCCCACCCACCCTTTCCCTCGACCACTGTCTGTCCCACCTGTGACAGAGACTGTAATTCCCGTATTGGACTGTTCAGTCACCTGAGAACTCACTTTTAGAGTGGAAGCAAGTCTTCCTCGATTCTGAGGGACTGCCTATGATGATGAAATATTGGCCCCTGGACACCAAAGATATCGCTCCTGCTCTTCCTCAAAATAGGGCCGTGGGATTGTTTACGTCCACCTGAGAGGGCAGACGGAGCCTCGGTTTAAGTTCTCATTGCGAACGACGGCACCTCCGGCAGTGCGGGACTCCCTCAGCACTGCACTGGAGTGCCAATTTCGATTCATGTGCTCAAGAAAGAAAGAACTTGCATTTATATAGTGTCTTTCACGACCTTTCAGGAAGTCCCAAAATGCTTTACAGCCAATGAGGTACTTTTTGAAGTGTAGTCACTGTTGTATTGTGGGAAAAATCTCAATAAGAAAGAAGAAAGAGACAAACATAGAAACATAGAAACATAGAAAATAGGTGCAGGAGTAGGCCATTCGGCCCTTCGAGCCTGCACCACCATTCAATAAGATCATGGCTGATCATTCCCTCAGTACCCCATTCCTGCTTTCTCTCCATACCCCTTGATCCCTTTAGCCTCAAGGGCCATATCTAACTCCCTCTTGAATATTACAAAAGAACATAAGAATTAGGAACAGGAGTAGGCCATTTAGCCCCGCGAGCCTGCTCCGCCATTTAAAAAGATCATGGCTGATCTGGCCGTGGACTCAGCTCCACTTACCCGCCCTCTCCCCGTAATCCTTAATTCCCTTATTGGTTAAAAATCTATCTATCTGTGACTTGAATACATTCAATGAGCTAGCCTCAACTGCTTCCTTGGGCAGAGAATTCCATAGATTCACAACCCTCTGGGAGAAGAAATTCCTTCTCAACTCGGTTTTAAATTGGCTCCCCCGTATTTTGAGGCTGTGTCCCCTAGTTCTAGTCTCCCCGACCAGTGGAAACAACCTCTCTGCCTCTATCTTGTCCATCCCTTTTATTATTTTAAATGTTTCTATAAGATCACCCCTCATCCTTCTAAACTCCAACGAGTAAAGACCCAGTCTACTCAATCTATCATCATAAGGTAACACCCTCATCTCCGGAATCAGCCTAGTGAATCGTCTCTGTACCCCCTCCAAAGCTAGTATATCCTTCCTTAAGTAAGGTGACCAAAACTGCACGCAGTACTCCAGGTGCGGCCTCACCAATACCTTATACAGTTGCAGCAGGACCTCCCTGCTTTTGGACTCCATCCCTCTCGCAATGAAGGCCAACATTCCATTCACCTTCCTGATTACCTGCTGCACCTGCAAACTAACTTTTTGGGATTCATGCACAAGGACTCCCAGGTCCCTCTGCACCGCAACATGTTGTAATTTCTCCCCATTCAAATAATATTCCCTTTTACTGTTTTTTTTCCCCAAGGTGGATGACCTCACATTTTCCGACATTGTATTCCATCTGCGAAACCTTAGCCCATTCGCTTAACCTATCTAAATCTCTTTGCAGCCTTTCTGTGTCCTCTACACAACCCGCTTTCCCACTAATCTTTGTGTCATTTGCAAATTTTGTTACAGTACACTCTGTCCCCTCTTCCAGGTCATCTATGTATATTGTAAACAGTTGTGGTCCCAGCACCGATCCCTGTGGCACACCACTAACCACCAATTTCCAACCCGAAAAGGACCCATTTATCCCGACTCTCTGCTTTCTGTTCGCCAGCCAATTCTCTATCCATGCTAATACATTTCCTCTGACTCTGCGTACCTTTACCTTCTGCAGTAACCTTTTGTGTGGCACCTTATCGAATGCCTTTTGAAAATCTAAATACACCACATCCATCGGTACACCTCTATCCACCATGCTCGTTATATCCTCAAAGAATTCCAGTAAATTAGTTAAACATGATTTCCCCTTCATGAATCCATGCTGCGTCTGCTTGATTGCACTATTCCTATCTAGATGTCCCGCTATTTCTTCCTTAATGATAGTTTCAAGCATTTTCCCCACTACTGATGTTAAACTAAACGGCCTATAGTTACCTGCCTTTTGTCTGCCCCCTTTTTTAAACAGAGGCGTTAGATTAACTGCTTTCCAATCCGCTGGTACCTCCCCAGAGTCCAGAGAATTTTGGTAGATTATAACGAATGCATCTGCTATAACTTCCGCCATCTCTTTTAATACCCTGGGATGCATTTCGTCAGGACCAGGACAAAGTTATGCTGAAGCGAAAGAGTTGGACAAGCTTCCCCGAAAGCTTTTTCTTAAATCCTGTCTAGCAACGTGAGAGAGGGAGGTTAGAGGTGCCTCTCCAGATATCAGATTCAAGTCTTGGAAAGATGGGCTTTAAACAGAGTCAAGAGTCGGAAGAGTTTGGCAACTACAACAACAACAACATGTCTTTATATAGCACCTGTAATGTCGTATAACATCCCAAGGCACTTCACAGGAGTATTGTAAAACAGAATTTGACACCGAGCCGCATAAGGAGATATTACAGCAGGTGACCAAAAGCTTGGTCAAAGAGGTAGGTTTTAAGGAGCATCTTAAAGGAAGAGATGATAGAGAGGCGGAGAGGTTTAGGGAGGGAGTTCCAGAGCTTGGGGCCCAGGCAGCAGAAGGCACGGCCACTGTTTGGTTGAGCGATCATAATCAAGGAGGGCAGAATTAGAGGAGCGCAGAGATCTCGGGGGGTTGTGGGGTTGGAGGAGATTACAGAGATAGGGAGGGGCGAGGGCCATGGAGGGATTTGAAAATAAGGATGAGAATTTTGAAATCGAGGCTTTGCTTAACCGGGAGTCAATGTAGGTCAGCGAGCACAGAGGGTGATGGGTGAGCGGGACTTAGTGTGGGTTAGGACACGGGGCAGCCGAGTTTTGATCACCTCTAATTTACGTAGGGTAGAATGTGGGAGGCAGTACGTTGGAATAGTCCAGTCTAGAGGTAACATAGGCATGGATGAGGGCTTCAGCAGCGGATGAGCTGAGGCAGGGACGGAGACGGGTATGCAAGTGAATACAAACTTTTATAGAGGCAGCTTTAGCATTGGAGATGCTTCATTTGAACTCTGAGGGGATCATAGGCCAAAAAGGTCAAGTAAGTGTATGAGGGACACTGGTATCAATTGACAGAATTACATAGTCTTTACAGCACAGACACAGGCCATTCAGCCCTACTGGGCCGTGCCAGCATTTATGCTCCAGACGTCCCACCTTCATCAAACGCTATCAGCATATCTTTATATACCTTTCTCCCTCGTGTGTTTATCTAGCTTCCCCTTAAATACATCTTTTGCAGGATCTTGCGGAGACATCGTTAGTGATATTTCTCCAGTGATTTGCGGTGTCTACTGTATATGGTCCATGTCTCTGAGCCATACAGGAGGGCGGGTATCACTACAGCTTGGTGCCAGATTTGAGGGCCTGATTTTCGAACACTTTCTTCCTCAGGTTACCGAAGGCTGCACTGGCGCACTAGAGGTAGTGTTGCCCTTGCTGATAGTAGGCTCCTGAGGTATGGAAAGTGGTCCATGTTGTCCAAGGCCGTGCTGTTGATTTTGACAACCAGAGGCGGGGGGGCGGGCAGTGCTGTGTGGCGGGGATGACAGACGCACCAACGTTAGCGTCCTCGACCAGGCCAACATCCCCAGCATTGCAGCACTGACCACACTCGACCAGCTCTGTTGGACGGGCCACATTGTCCGCATGCCCAACACAAGACTCCCAAAGCAAGCGCTCTACTCGGAACTCCTACACGGCAGGCGATTCCCAGGTGCGCAGAGGAGACGTTACAAGGACACCCTCAAAGCCTTCCTGATAAAGTGCAACATCCCCACTGACACCTGGGAGTCCCTGGCTAAAGACCACCCTGAATGGAGGAAGAGCATCCGGGAGGGCGCTGAGCACCTCGAGTCTCATTGCCGAGAGCATGCAGAAATCAAGCGCAGGCAGCGGAAAGAGCGTGCGGCAAACCAGACTCCCCACTCACCCTTTCCTCCAAAGAGTTACAGTCTGTTCAGAATTTCCTGATGTGTTATAAACTCTAATTCCCTGTTTGCACCTTCTCCAGTGCCCCTATCACCTCCGGATATAAAGGGGACCGTACTACTTTTCAGACGACCCGTAATCTTCCTTGTCCTTGGAAGGTGACAGAATTAACTTTGCCTTTGGCTTTAACTGGTAATCACGCTCATTAAACTGCACTCAATCGAGCAGTTCAGTAACAGTATGGCAGCCTTACTTTGCACATACGGTGTGTGCTGTGTTCATAGGGGTGAGCAAGGTTGATGTTTGGAACTTGAGCTCATAATCTAGGCTGACTCTCCCAGTGCAGTGCTGAGGGAGTGCTACACTGTCGGAGGGTCAGCACTGAGGGAGTGCCGCACTGTCGGAGGGGCAGTTCTGAGGCAGTGCTGCACTGTCGGAGGGGCAGTACTGAGGGAGTGCCGCACTTTCGGAGAGGCAGTACTGAGGGAGCGCTGCACTGTCGGAGGGGCAGTACTGAGGGAGCGCCGCACTGTCGGAGGGGCAGTACTGAGGGAGCGCCGCACTGTCGGAGAGGCAGTACTGAGGGAGCACCGCACTGTCGGAGGGGCAGTACTGAGGGAGCGCCGCACTGTCGGAGGGGCAGTGCTGAGGGAGCGTTGCACTGTCGGAGGGGCAGTACTGAGGGAGCACCGCTCTGTCGGAGGGGCAGTACTGAGGGAGTGCCGCACTGACAGAGGGGCAGTACCGAGGGAGTGCTGCACTGTCAGAGGTGCCGTCTTTCAGATCAGACATTAAACCAAGGCCCCGTTTACTCTCTCAGGTGGACATAAACAATCCCGTGGCCAACATTTCGAAGAAGAGTAGGGGAGTTATCCCCGGTGTCCTGGTCAATATTTATCCCTCAGCCAACATCACTAAAACAGATTATCTGGTCATTATCGCATTGCTCTTTGTGGGAGCTTGGTGTGCGCAAGTTGACTGCCGCATTTCTCACTTTGACTGCACCTCAATAAAAGTACTTCATTGGCTGTAAAGCTCTTTGCAACGTCCTGAATGCTGAATTTGCATCTTTCTCCAGTTTCTCTCCAATCTCCCCTCATGGACAAGATGAGCTCGGAGAGGTCAGGTGGGGAGATCAGAGAGAAACTTGAGCTCATAAACTAGGGTCATATTCTAGGGTCAAGCTCTCAGCACTGCACTGGGAGAGTCAGCCACTTCCCACCAAACTGTGACCACCCAACTTCCTGTTCTGGTTCCCATGTTAGCTGACATTGTTAATGGTTGTCTCTCCTCAGGTACTGTCTCCCTCTTTCTCAAATCTACCGTCATCACCCCACTCCTCAAAAAAAAACCCTTGACCCATCCGTCCTTGCAAACTACCTCATCATCATAGGCAGTCCCTCGGAATCGAGGAAGACTTGCTTCCATTCTTAGAATGAGTTCTTAGGTGGCTGAACAGTCCAATACGGGAATTACAATCCCACAGGTGGGACAGATAGTCATTGGTGGGTGGGACTGGTTTGCCGCACGTTCTTTCTGCTGCCTGTGCTTGTTTTCTGCATGCTCTCGGCGACGAGACTCGAGGCGCTCAGTGCCCTCCCAACGATATAGGTAAGAAGCGGGAAGAGGCCCTACAAGCTGAATTTAGGGAGCTAGGAGTTAAATTAAAAAGTAGGACCTCAAAGGTAGTAATCTCTGGATTGCTCCCAGTGCCACGTGCTAATCAGAGTAGAGGGAGCAGGATAATTAGAATAAAGAGGAAGGGATTCAAATTCCTGGGACATTGGAACCAATTCTGGGGGAAGTGGGACCTGTACAAAAGGGACGGTCTGCACTTCGGCAGGACTGGAACTGAAGTCCTAGGGGTAACATTTGCTAATGCAGTTCGGGAGTGTTTAAACTAATATGGCAGGGGGATGGGAACCTATGGAACGAGACAGGGCAAAGTAATATGGAGTCAGAAACAGATGGTTGAAAGGTAAAAAGCAATAGTGGAAGACCGAGTAAACAAAGGCAAGAATCAAAAGGGGCCACACTACATCATAATTCTAAAAGGACAAAGGGTGTTAAAAAAAACAAGCCTGAAGGCTTTGTGTCTTAATGCAAGGAGTATCCGTAATAAGGTGGATGAATTAACTGTGCAATTAGATGTTAACCGATATGATGTGATTGGGATTACAGAGATATTACTACAGGATGATCAGGGCTGGGAACTCAACATCCAAGGGTATTCAACATTCAGGAAGGATAGAATAAAAGGAAAAGGAGGTGGGGTAGCATTGCTGGTTAAAGAGGAGATTAATGCAATAGTTAGGAAGGACATTAGCTTGGATGATGTGGAATCTATATGGATAGAGCTGCAGAACACCAAAGGGCAAAAAACGTTAGTGGGAGTTGTGTACAGACCTCCAAACAGTAGTAGTGATGTTGGGGAGGGCATCAAACAGGAGATTAGGGGTGCATGCAATAAAGGTGCAGCAGTTATCATGGGTGACTTTAATATGCATATAGATTGGGTTACCAAACTGGAAGCAATACGGTGGAGGAGGATTTCCTGGAGTGCATAAGGGATGGTTTTCTAGACCAATATGTCGAGGAACCAACTAGGGGGGAGGCCATCTTAGACTGGGTGTTGTGTAATGAGAGAGGATTAATTAGCAATCTCATTGTGCGAGGCCCCTTGGGGAAGAGTGACCATAATATGGTGGAATTCTACATTAGGATGGAGAATGAAACAGTTAATTCAGAGACCATGGTCCAGAACTTAAAGAAGGATAACTTTGAAGGTATGAGGCGTGAATTGGCTAGGATAGATTGGCGAATGATACTTAAGGGGTTGACTGTGGATGGGCAATGGCAGACATTTAGAAACCGCATGGATGAACTACAACAATTGTACATCTCTGTCTGGCGTAAAAATAAAAAAGGGAAGGTGGCTCAACCGTGGCTATCAAGGGAAATCAGGGATAGTATTAAAGCCAAGGAAGTGGCATACAAATTGGCCAGAAATAGCAATGAACCTGGGGACTGGGAGAAATTTAGAACTCAGCAGAGGAGGACAAAGGGTTTGATTAGGGCAGGGAAAATAGAGTACGAGAGGAAGCTTGCAGGGAACATTAAAACGAACTGCAAAAGCTTCCAAAGATATGTGAAGAGAAAAAGGTTAGTAAAGACAAACGCAGGTCCCCTGCAGTCAGAATCAGGGGAAGTCATAACTGGGAACAAAGAAATGGCAGACCAATTGAACAAGTACGTATACACTAAGGAGGGCATAAACAACCTTCCTGATATAAAAGGGGTCAGAGGGTCAAGTAAGAAGGAGGAACTGAGGGAAATCCTTTTTAGTCGGGAAATTGTGTTGGGGAAATTGATGGGATTGAAGGCCGATAAATCCCCAGGGCCTGATGGACTGCATCCCAGAGTACTTAAGGAGGTGGCCTTGGAAATAGCGGATGCATTGACAGTCATTTTCCAACATTCCATAGACTCTGGATCAGTTCCTAAGGAGTGGAGGGTAGCCAATGTAACCCCACTTTTTAAAAAAGGAGGGAGAGAGAAAACAGGGAAGTATAGACCGGTCAGCCTGACATCGGTAGTGGGTAAAATGATGGAATCAATTATTAAGGATGTCATAGCAGCGCATTTGGAAAGAGGTGACAAGATAGGTCCAATTCAGCATTGATTTGTGAAAGGGAAATCATGCTTGACAAATCTTCTGGAATTTTTTGAGGATGTTTCCAGTAGAGAGGACAAGGGAGAACCAGTTGATGTGGTGTATTTGGACTTTCAGAAGGCTTTCGACAAGGTCTCACACAAGAGATTAATGTGCAAAGTTAAAGCAAATGGGATTGGGGGTAGTGTGCTGACGTGGATTGAGAACTGGTCGGCAGACAGGAAGCAAAGAGTAGGAGTAAATGGGTACTTTTCAGAATGGCAGGCAGTGACTAGTGGGGTACCGCAAGGTTCTGTGCTGGGGCCCCAGCTGTTTACATTGTACATTAATGATTTAGACGAGGGGATTAAATGTAGTATCTCCAAATTTGTGGATCACACTAAGTTGGGTGGCAGTGTGAGCTATGAGGAGGATGCTATGAGGCTGCAGAGTGACTTGGATAGGTTAGGTGAGTGGGCAAATGCATGGCAGATGAAGTATAATGTGGATAAATGTGAGGTTATCCACTTTGGTGGTAAAAACAGAGAGACAGACTATTATCTGAATGGTGACAGATTAGGAAAAGGGGAGGTTCAACGAGACCTGGGTGTCATGGTACATCAGTCATTGAAGGTTGGCATGCAGATACAGCAGGCGATTAAGAAAGCAAATGGCATGTTGGCCTTCATAGCGAGAGGATTTGAGTACAGGGGCAGGGAGGTGTTACTACAGTTGTACAGGACCTTGGTGAGGCCACACCTGGAGTATTGTGTACAGTTTTGGTCTCCTAACTTGAGGAAGGACATTCTTGCTATTGAGGGAGTGCAGCGAAGGTTCACCAGACTGATTCCTGAGATGGCGGGACTGACATATCAAGAAAGACTGGATCAACTGGGCTTGTATTCACTGGAGTTCAGAAGAATGAGAGGGGATCTCACAGAAACGTTTAAAATTCTGACGGGTATAGACAGGTTAGATGCAGGAAGAATGTTCCCAATGTTGGGGAAGTCCAGAACCAGGTGTCACAGTCTAAGAATAATGGGTAAGCCATTTAGGACCGAGATGAGGAGAAACTTCTTCACCCAGAGAGTGGTGAACCTGTGGAATTCTCTACCACAGAAAGTTGTTGAGGCCAATTCACTAAATATATTCAAAAAGGAGTTAGATGGGGGATCAAGGGGTATGGCGAGAAAGCAGGAATGGGGTACTGAAGTTGCATGTTCAGCCATGAATGCATTGAATGGAGGAACAGGCTCTAAGTGCCGAATGGCCTACACCTGCACCTATTTTCTATGTTGCTATGTTTCTATGTTTCTCCCGGATGTACTTCCGCCACTTAGGGCAATCTTTGGCCAAGGACACCCAGGTGTCGGTGGGGATGTTGCACTTTATCAGGGAGGCTTTGAGGATGTCCTTGTAACATTTCCTCTGCCCATCTTTGGCTCGTTTGCCGTGAAGGAGTTCCGAGTAGAGCACCTGATTTGGGAGATTCGTGTTTGGCATACGAACAATGTGGCTCGCCCAGCGGAGCTGATCGAGTGTGGTCAGTGCTTCAGTGCTGGGGATGTTGGCCTGGTCGAGGACACTAATGTTGGTGCGCCTGTCCTCCCAGGGGATTTGTAGGATCTTGCGGAGACATCGTTGGTGATATTTCTCCAGCGACTTGAGGTGTCTACTGTACATGGTCTACGTCTCCGAGCCATACAGGAGGGCCCTGTAGATCATGAGCTTGGTGGTAGATTTGAGGGACTGATGTTCAAACACTCTTTTCCTCAGGCGGCCGAAGGCTGCACTGGCGCACTGGAGGCGGTGTTGAATCTCCTCATCATTGTCCGCTTTTGTTGATAAGAGGCTCCCGAGGTATGGGAAATGGTCCACGTTGTCCAGTGCGTGTTGTGGATCTTGATGACTGGGGGGAAGTGCTGTGCGGCGAGGACAGGCTGGTGGAGGACCTTTGTCTTACTGATGTTTAGTGTAAGTCTCAGTAAATACGCCTCAGTAAATACGGTGACGATGTCCTGGATGTTCAGCCTCTGAATGTGCGCAGACACAGGCGTCGTCCGCTTACTGTCGCTCGCGACAGAGGTTGGGGTGGTCTTGGACCTGGAGGCGACGAAGGTTGAACAGCTTCCCACTGGTTCTGTAGTTTAATTCCACTCCAGCGGGGAGCTTGTTGACTGTGAGGTGGAGCATGGACAGCGAGGAAGATTGAGAAGAGGGTTGGGGCGATGATGCAGCCCTGTTTGACCCCGGTCTGGATGTGGATTGGGTCTGTGATGGATCCGTTGGTAAAAGAAAACTGCCACCCCATCTGCAACCTCCCTTTCCTCGACAAAATCCTTGAATGAGTTGTTGCCTCTCAAATCCGTGCCCATCTTTATTACAGTTTCTGCCTATTGGATAAATTCTAGTGTTGATCTTTGAACAATACTGCCTCCTTTTTTTCCTTCCGTATCATAAGAAGAACAGAAGAAATAGGAGCAGGAGTCGGCCATTCGGCCCCTCGAGCCTGCTCCGCCATTCAATAAGATCATGGCTGAGCTGATCTTGGCCTCAACTCTACTTCCCTCTAACTAATACGCTGCAGCCAGAATATTAAGTGCCCATTGCTCCACTGGTGTTAGCGTTATTGGCACTATATCCTATTCCCATGTGGCGACTTGTGCCTGCAGCTCACCAACCTTATTCGCCAGGCTCTGGGTATTTACACACACACACACACACACACACACACACACTCCAAACCTATCTCAGTCTGCTTCACAGTTCCCTCTTGTCCGAACCCTCCTATTTCAAAACTGCTCTCTATTCCAATAATGGATGACTGAGGTTTATCTTGCAAAATGTGCAGTACGTTCAAGACTTTGGATAGAGAGAAGAGATAAATAGAATAGATAAAAGATAAATAAAGATTGGATCTATATAGCGACTTTCACGACCACCGGACGTCTCAAAGCACTTTCCAGCTAATTAAGTACTTATTGGAGTGTAGTCACTGTTGTAATGTGGGAAACGCGGCAGCCAATTTACGCACAGCAAGCTCCCACAAACAGCAACGTGATAATGACCAGATAATCTGTTTTTGTTATCTTGAT
>NW_027251820.1:0-7500 GCF_044704955.1 Pristiophorus japonicus | reverse complement strand
ACACACACACACACACACACTCACACGCACACACACACACACTCATACGCTCATACTCACACACATGCTCACATGCTCACACTCACACACACGCACACGCTCACATGCTCACACTCACACACACACACATGCTCACACTCACACACACACACACTCAAACGCACACACTCACTCACACTCACACAGATACACACACACACACACGCTCACACACACTCACACACACGCACACAGACACTCACACACACACACGCACACACACGCACACACACGCTCACACACACTCACACACACTCACACAGTCACACAGTCACACAGATAGACACACACACACATTCGCTCACACTCACACAGTCATACAGACACACACACTCATACTCACACACTCACACGTTCTCACCCACATACACACTCATCCACACACAAACTCTCATACTGACACAGTGGGATTAGTTTTGAATTGATACGGGGCTATGGGGAGAGATGGACTTGTATCAATCCCAAACTAATCCCACTGCCCCGCTCTTTCCCCATATCTCTGTATCAATCCCAAACTAATCCCACTGCCCCTAGCTCTCCCCATAGCCCTGTATCAATCCCAAACTAATCCCACTGCCCCACTCTCCCCCCATAGCTCTGCATCAATCCCAAACTAATCCCACTGCCCCGCTCTCTCCCCATACCCCTGTATCAATTCCAAACTAATCCCACTGTCCCGCTCTCTCCACATAGTCCTGTATCAATCCCAAACTAATCCCACTGCCCCACTCTCACCCCATAGCCCTGTATCAATCCCAAAACTAATTCCACAGCCCCGCTCTCTCCCCATAGCCCTGTATCAACCTCAAACTAATCCCACTGTCCCGCTCTCTCCCCATAGCCCTGTATCAGTCCCAAACTAATTCCACTGCCCCGCCCTCTCCCCATAGCCCTGTATTTATATAAAACTAATCCCACTGCCCCGCTCTCTCCCCATAGCCCTGTATCAATCCCCAAACTAATTCCACAGCCCCGCGCTCTCCCCATAGCCCTGTATCAATCCCAAACTAATCCCACTGCCCCACTCTCTCCCCATAGCCCTTTATCAATCCCAAACTAATCCCACTGCCCCACTATAGACACAAGACACCCAAAGCAAGCACTCTACTTGGAACTCCTACACTGCAAGCGAGCCCCAGGGCAGTGGGATTAGTTTAAGATTGATACAGAGCTATGAGGAGAGAGAGCGGGGCAGTGGGATTAGTTTGGGATTGATACAGGGCTATGAGGAGAGAGTGGGGCTGTGGAATTAGTTTGGGATTGATACAGGGCTATGAGGAGAGAGTGGGGCTGTGGGATTAGTTTGGGATTGAGACAGGGCTATGGGGAGAGAGCGGGGCAGTGGGATTAGTTAGGATTGATACAGGGCTATGGGGAGAGAGTGGGGCAATGAAATTAGTTTGGGATTGATATAGGGCTATGAGGAGAGTGTGGGGCAACAAGATTAGTTTGGGATTGATACAGGGCTATGGGTAGAGAGCGGGGTAATGGGATCAGTTTGAGATTGATACTGGGATATGGGGAGAGAGTCGGGTAGTGTGATTAGTTTGGAACTGATACAGGGCCATGGGGAGAGAATGGGACAGTGGGATTAGTTTGAGATTGATATAGGGCTATGAGGGAGAGCGGGGCAGTGGAATTAGTTCAGGATTGGGACAGGGCTATGGGGAGAGAGTGGGACTGTGAGATTAGTTTTGGATTGATACAGGGCTATGGGGAGAGAGCGGAGTAATGGGATCAGTTTGGGATTGATACCAGGCTATGGGGCGAGCGCGGGGCAGTGGGATTAGTGTAGGATTGATACAGAGCTATGGGGAGAGAGTGGGGCAGTGGGATTAGTTTCGGATTGATATAGGGCTATGGGGAGAGAGCGGGGCAGTGGGATTAGTTTGGGATTGATACAGGGCAATGGGGATTAAGTGGGACTGTGAAATTAGTTTGGGATTGATACAGAGCAATGGGGAGAGAGTGGGGCAGTGACATTAGTTTGGGATTGATACAGGGCAATGGGGAGAGAGTGTTGCAGTGAAATTAGTTTGGGATTGATCCAGGGCAATAGGGAGAGAGTGGGGCAGTGGGATTCGTTCGGGATTGATACAGGGCAATGGGGATTGAGTGGGACTTTGAGATTAGCTTGGGATTGATACAGGGGCTATGGGGAGAGAGTGGGGCAGTGAGATTAATTTGGGATTGGGATAGGGCTAAAGGGAGAGAGTAGGGCAGTGGGATTAGTGTGGGATTGATACAGGGCTATGGGGAGAGAGCGGGGCATTGGGATTAGTTTGGGATTGATACAGGGCAATGGGGATTGAGTGGGACTTTGAGATTAGTTTGGGATTGATACAGGGCTATGGGGAGAGAGTGGGGCAGTGGGATTAATTTGGGATTGGGATAGGGCTAAGGGGAGAGAGTGGGGCAGTGGGATTAGTGTGGGATTGATAGAGGGCTATGGGGAGAGAGCGGGGCAGGGGGATTTGGTTAGGATCGCACAAAGGTGGGATAGAATGGCTGGGCTGAATGGCTTGCTTCTGTGTTGTAAACTCCGAAGGACCTAAGCAGCTGTGTCGGAACGCTGTGCCCTAAAACTTCAAAATGTGCAGGAGAATGTTAGCAGAAGCCGTCTTTTACCACACCCTATGTGCTCAATCCGTCTCTCTTGCTGCCTCTGGTTTCTCGAGCTGTCACAGTTTACAATGTATTAATCCTGTCACTGCCAACAGATAAAAGCCGATATCTTTGAATTGACAGAACAATTTCCCCCCGTTTTGATGTTTAAATTGATCTCATTATTGAGTGAAAAGGATAGATTTAAAGACAATTTACTGTTACCATGTGGAAGCTGTAACCCGAGTCGAAGTCTTGCCCAGCCCTCGGGCTGCGAGTTAGCCGCAGTTCAAGACCCAAAAGAGCTGATGAAAATACCTTTGTCTCTCCACGTGGGAGCCGCCAGCATTATTGAAAAGAATTAATTTTAATTAATTTTTGGATAAAATTCCTGAAGTAGAGCAGGCCATCACCTCGAGTGAGAGGGAAGAAAGAAAGACTTGCGTTTATATAACGCCTTTCACGACCACCGGATGCCTCAAAGCGCTTCACAGCCCACGAAGCACTTTTTGCAGTGCAGTCACTGTTGTAATGTAGGAAACGCCAA
Organism: Pristiophorus japonicus; assembly: GCF_044704955.1. Taxonomy (NCBI): domain Eukaryota; kingdom Metazoa; phylum Chordata; class Chondrichthyes; family Pristiophoridae; genus Pristiophorus; species Pristiophorus japonicus. The sequence goes on along the minus strand of NW_027251820.1, from coordinate 4,310 downwards.
TTTACGCACAGCAAGCTCCCGCAAACAGCAATGTGATAATGACCAGTTAATCTGTTTTTTAGTGACGTTGATTGAGGGATAAAAGGACACCGGGGAGAACTCCCCTGCTCTTCTTCGAAATAGTGGCCATGGGATCTTTTATGTCCACCTGAGCGAGCAGATAGCGCTACGCTTTAACGCCTCACCGGAAAGACGGCACCTCCGACAGTACGGCACTCCCTCCGCACTGCATTGCGAGTGTCAGCCAAGATTTTGCACTCAAGTCTCTGGAGTAGGATTGAACTCTCAACCCAGACGCAAGAGTGAACATAAGAAGATAAGAAATAGGAGCAGGAGTCGGCCACCTGGCCCCCCGAGCCTGCACCGCCATTCAATAAGATCATGGCTGATCTGATCAGGACTCCATTACCCACTGAGCCACAGCTACTCTCTGAGTACACGCCTGAGCAATGGAGTAAAGGTGGCTCTCTCTGTCTGTCTCTCCTTGCCCCATCTCTCTTTCTCTCACTTTCAGAATGTTGGCATCTCTAGCAAGGTCAGCATTTATTGCCCATCCCTAATTGCCCCTTGAGAAGGTGGTGGTGAGCCGCCTTCTTGAACCGCTGCAGTCCGTGTGGTGAAGGTGCTCCCACAGTGCTGTTAGGGAGGGAGTCCCAGGATTGTGACCCAGCGACGATGAAGGAACAGCCAATATATTTCCAAGTCAGGATGGTGTGTGACTTGGAGGGGAACGTGGAGGTGGTGGTGCTCCCATGCACCTGCTGCCCTTGTCCTTCTAGGTGGTAGAGGTCGAGGGTTTGGGAGATGCTGTCGAAGAAGCCTTGGGGAGCTACTGCAGTGCATCTTGTAGATGGTACACACTGCGGCCACGGTGCGCCGGTGATGGAGGGAGTGAATGTTGAAGGTGGTGGATGGAGTGCCAATCAAATGGCCTGCTTTGTCCTGGATGGTGTTCAGCTACTTGAGTGTTGTTGGAGCTGCACTCATCCAGGCAAGTGGAGAGTGTTCCATCACACTCCTGACTTGTACCTTGTAGATGGTGGAAAGGCTTTGGGGAGTCAGGAAGTGAGACACTCACCGCAGAATACCCAGCCTCTGACCTGCTCTTGTTGCCACAGTATTTATGTGGCTGGTCCAGTTAAGTTTCTGGTCAATGGTGACCCCAGGATGTTGATGGTGGGGGATTCGGCGATGGTAATGCTGTTGAATGTCAAGGGGAGGTGGTTCGACTGTCGCTTGTTAGAGATGGTCATTGCCTGGCACTTGTGTGGTGTGAATGTTACTTGCTACTTACCAGCCCAAGCCTGAATGTTGCAGGTCTTGCTGCATGTGGGCACGGACTGCTCCATTATCTGAGGAGTTGCGAATGGAACTGAACACTGCAGTCATCAGCGAACATCCCCACTTCTGACCTTATGATGGAGGGAAGGTCATTGATGAAGCAACTGAAGATGGTTGGGCCTAGGACACTGCCCTTAGGAACTCCTGCAGCGATGTCCAGGGGCTGAGATGATTGACCTCCAACCACCACAACCATCTCCCTTTGTGCTAGGTATAACTCCAGCCAGTGGGGTGTTTGCCCCCTGATTCCCATTGACTTCAGTTTTACTAGTGTTTTGTATGGAGAAAGAGTCAGACTGAACACTGTGAGCTCAAAGCAAAGTGTGACCTTAGTCTTTTATTGCCGGTCTCCAGAGTGCCTCTCCAGCCTTGGGACTCCGGGAATGAGCCCTCTGTGGCTGTACAGAGTATATACAAGTCCAGATACATAACATTCCCCCCTAAAGTCAGTAGTGTAACTATTTACAATGTGAGTCGATCTGGGGCCCTTCTTGCCCTGGTTGATCGTCTCGGTGTGAAAGCTGGTGTTGTTGAATCATTTGTTGGGCCCTCGCTGGGCTGTTGTGCAGCTGGCCTTGGTGGGCTGCCTGGTGTGTTGGGCCCTGCAGGGCTGCTGTGGATGATGGGTTCTGCTTCATGGTCAACCGTGGTGCCGGTTGTCACTGGTGTGTATGTTGGGGGATCAAAAAAGGTAGGGTCTAAGGTGGGTTGCTCAGGGTAGTCCGTGAATCTGAGTTTGATTTGGTCCAAGTGTTTCCGGTGAATGAGTCCATTTGAAAGTTTGACCCGAAACACCCTGCTCCCCTCTTTGGCCACGACAGTGCCGGGAAGCCACTTGGGCCCTTGCCCATAATTTAACACAAACACAGGATCATTGATTTCAATCTCGCGTGACACATTTGCGCTATCATGGTATGCACTTTGTTGAAGCCACCTGATCTCTACCTGTTCATGTAGACCAGGGTGAACTAACGAGAGCCTTGTCTTAAGTGCTCTTTTCATGAGCAATTCAGCAGGTGGGATCCCAGTGAGTGAGTGGGGTCTCGTGTGGTAGCTAAGCAGGACTCGGGATAGACGAGTCTGCAGTGAGCCTTCAGTTACCCTCTTCAAGCCTTGCTTGATGGTTTGCACTGCTCTCTCTGCCTGACCATTGGACGCTGGTTTAAACGGGGCAGATGTGACATGTTTGATCCCGTTACGGGTCATGAATTCTTTGAACTCAGCACTGGTAAAACATGACCCGTTGTCACTCACCAAGACATCGGGTAAGCCGTGTGTGGCAAACATGGCCCGCAGGCTTTCAGTAGTGGCAGCGGACGTGCTAGCCGATATTATCTCACATTCAATCCACTTGGAGTACGCGTCTACAACCACAAGGAACATTTTACCCAAGAACGGGCCTGCATTGTCGACGTGTACCATAGACCACAGTTTGGAGGGCCAAGACCATAAACTTAGCGGCGCCTCCCTGGGTACATTGCTTATCTGCGAGCATGTATTACATCTGTGAACGCAGGACTCTAAGTCCGCATCGATGCCGGGCCACTACTCAAAGGATCTGACTATCGCTTTCATCATTACGATGCCTAGGTGGGTACTGTGGAGGTTATTGATGAAGGTGTCGCTGCCTTTCTTGGGGACCATGACTCAATTGCCCCACAGAAGGCAGCCTGCCTGTATAGACATTTCACCTTTGCGCCATTGGAACGGCTTTATCTCTTCCTGCATTTCCATTGGGACACTGGACCAGCTCCCGTGAAGCACACAGCTTTGACTAGAGATAATAAGGGGTCCTGGCTTGTCCAGGTTTTGATCTGCTGGGCAGTGACGGGTGATTGCTCACTCTCAAATGCTTCCATAACCAAAGCTAGATCTGCAGGCTGCGCCATTTCCACCCCCGTGGTGGGCAATGGCAGCCTACTGAGAGCATAGGCGCAGTTTTCTGTGCCTGGCCTGTGGCGGATGGCGTAGTTGTATGCGAACAATGTGAGCGCCCATCTCTGGATGCGGGCCGATGTGTTGGTATTTATCCCTTTGCTCTCGGAAACAGGGATATAAGTGGCTTCTGGTCAGTTTCCAATTCAAATTTTAGCCCAAACAGGTATTGATGCATTTTCTTTACCCTATACACACACGTTAACGCATCTTTCTCAATCATGCTGTAGGTTCTCTCAGCCTTAGACAGACTCCTGGATCTGTAAGCAACCGGTTGCAGTTTCCCGAAATCATTAGCTTGTTGCAATACACACCCAACGCCATATGACGACGCATCACATGCTGGTAACAAACGCTTATATGGATCATACAACACAAGCAATTTGTTTGAGCATAATAATTTTCTTGCTTTTACAAAGGCATTTTCTTGGCTTTTGCCCCAAACCCATTCACCCCCTTTTCCTAGTAAGACATGCAGTGGTTCTAGCAGTGTGCTGAGAACAGGTAAGAAGTTACCAAAGTAGTTCAAGAGTCCCAGAAACGACCGCTGCTCCATCACGTTCTGTGGCCTTGGTGCGTTCTCGATTGCCTCCGTCTTTGCGTTGGTGGGCCTGATGCCATCCGCCGCAATCCTCCTTCCCAAGAACTCCACTTCAGGCGCCAGGAAAACGCACTGCGAGTGTTTTAACCTGAGCCCCACGCAGTTGAGCCGACTAAGAACCTCCTCCAGGTTCTGCAGATGCTCGACTGTGTTCCGACCTATGACCAAGATGTTGTCCTGGAAGACCACGGTGTGCAGGACCGACTTCAGTAAATTTCCATGTTTCTCTGGAATATCGCCGCCACTGATCGGATTCCAAACGGGCATCAGTTATAAATAAAAAGGCCTTTGTGCGTTTTGATGCAGGTGAGGGCCTTCGATGATTCCTCCAGTTCCTGCGTTATGTAAGCTGAGGTCGGATCCAGCTTCGTGAACATGTTTCCTCCCGCCAGTGTTGCAAAGAGGTCGTCGGCTTTTGTAGTGGGTATTGGTC
>NW_027251819.1:0-36282 GCF_044704955.1 Pristiophorus japonicus | reverse complement strand
GGGAGAGAGACTGAGTGAGGGAGGGAGACTGAGGGAGAGAGACTGAGGGAGAAAGACTGAGGGAGGGAGACGGAGGGAGGGAGACTGAGGGAGGGAGAGAGACGGATGGAGGGAGACGGAGGGAGAGAGACTGAGGGAGGGACACTGAGGGAGAGAGACTGAGTGAGCGAGACGGAGTGAGAGAGACTGAGGGAGAGAGACTGAGGGAGGGAGACGGAGGGAGGAGAGAGAGACTGAGGGAGGGAGACTGAGGGAGAGAGACGGAGGGAGGGAGACGGAGAGAGAGAGACTGAGGGAGAGAGACTGAGGGAGAGAGACGGAGGGAGGGAGAGACGGAGGGAGGGAGACGGAGGGAGGGAACAGAGAGAGACTGAGGGAGAGAGACGGAGGGGAGAGGGAGAGACTGAGGGAGGGAGATGGAGGGAGGGAGACGGAGGGAGGGAGACGGAGGGAGAGAGACTGAGGGAGAGAGTCGGAGGGAGGGAGAGACTGAGGGAGAGAGACGGAGGGAGAGAGACTGAGGGAGAGAGACGGAGGGAGAGAGACGGAGGGAGAGAGACTGAGGGAGGGAGACTGAGGGAGAGAGACTGAGAGAGAGACGGAGAGAGGGAGACGGAGGGAGGGAGACGGAGGGAGAGAGACGGAGGGAGAGAGACTGAGGGAGAGAGTCGGAGGGAGGGAGAGACTGAGGGAGAGAGACTGAGGGAGAGAGACGGAGGGAGAGAGACGGAGGGAGAGAGACTGAGGGAGGGAGACTGAGGGAGGGAGACTGAGGGAGAGAGACTGAGGGAGAGAGACGGAGAGGGAGACGGAGGGAGGGAGACGGAGGAGAGAGACGGAGGGAGAGAGACTGAGGGAGGGGAGAGACTGAGGGAGGGAGACGGAGGGAGAGAGACTGAGGGAGGGGAGAGACTGAGGGAGAGAGACTGAGGGAGAGAGACGGAGGGAGAGAGACTGAGGGAGAGAGACTGAGGGAGAGAGACGGAGGGAGAGAGACGGAGGGAGAGAGACTGAGGGAGAGAGACTGAGGGAGAGAGACGGAGGGAGCGAGACAGACTGAGGGAGGGAGACGGAGGGAGTGAGACTGAGGGAGGGGAGAGACTGAGGGAGGGAGACGGAGGGAGAGAGATTGAGGGAGAGAGACGGAGGGAGGGAGATGGAGGGAGAGAGACGGAGGGAGAGAGACGGAGGGAGGGAGAATGAGGGAGAGAGACTGAGGGAGGGAGACGGAGGGAGGGAGACGGTGGGAGGGAGACGGAGGGAGAGAGACAGAGGGAGAGAGACTGAGGGAGGGGAGAGACTGAGGGAGGGAGACGGAGGGAGAGAGACTGAGGGAGGGGAGAGACTGAGGGAGGGAGACGGAGGGAGAGAGACTGAGGGAGAGAGACTGAGGGAGAGAGACGGAGGGAGAGAGACTGAGGCAGAGAGACTGAGGGAGAGAGACGGAGGGAGAGACCCTGAAGGAGAGAGACTGAGGGAGAGAGACGGAGGGAGAGAGACTGAGGGAGGGAGAGAGACGGAGGGAGAGAGACTGAGGGAGAGAGACTGAGGGAGAGAGACTGAGGGAGAGAGACTGAGGGGGAGAGACGGAGGGGGAGAGACGGAGGGAGAGAGACGGAGGGAGAGAGACGGAGGGAGGGAGACGGAGGGGGAGAGACTGAGGGAGGGAGACGAAGGGAGAGAGACTGAGGGAGAGAGACGGAGGGAGAGAGATGGAGGGAGAGAGACTGAGGGGGAGAGACGGAGGGGGAGAGACGGAGGGAGAGAGACGGAGGGAGAGAGACGGAGGGAGGGAGACGGAGGGGGAGAGACTGAGGGAGGGAGACGAAGGGAGAGAGACTGAGGGAGAGAGACGGAGGGAGAGAGACGGAGGTAGAGAGACGGAGGGGGAGACACTGAGGGAGGGAGACGGAGGGAGAGAGACTGAGGGAGAAAGCGGAGGTAGAGAGACGGAGGGAGCGAGACTGAGGGAGAGAGACTGAGGGGGGGAGAGAGACTGAGGGAGAGAGACTGAGGGAGGGAGACGGAGATAGAGAGACTGAGGGAGAGAGACTGAGGGAGGGTGACGGAGGGAGGGAGAGAGACGGAGGGAGAGAGACTGAGGGAGAGAGACTGAGGGAGGGAGAGAGACTGAGTGAGGGAGGGAGACGGAGGGAGAGAGACTGAGGGAGAGAGACTGAGGGAGGGAGACGAAGGGAGAGAGACTGAGGGGGAGAGACGGAGGGAGAGAGATGGAGGGAGAGAGACGGAGGGAGAGAGACGGAGGGAGGGAGACGGAGGGGGAGAGACTGAGGGAGGGAGACGGAGGGAGAGAGACTGAGGGAGAGAGACGGAGGGAGAGAGTCGGAGGGAGCGAGACTGAGGGAGAGAGACTGAGGGAGGGAGAGAGACTGAGGGAGAGAGACTGAGGGAGGGAGACGGAGGGAGAGAGACTGAGGGAGAGAGACTGAGGGAGGGTGACGGAGGGAGGGAGAGAGACGGAGGGAGAGAGACTGAGGGAGAGAGACTGAGGGAGGGAGACTGAGTGCGGGAGGGAGACGGAGGGAGAGAGACTGAGGGAGAGAACGGAGGGAGAGAGACGGAGGGAGAGAGACTGAGGGAGGGAGACTGAGGGAGGGAGACTGAGGGAGAGAGACTGAGGGAGAGAGACGGAGAGAGGGAGACGGAGGGAGGGAGACAAGGGGGAGAGAGACGGAGGGAGAGAGACTGAGGGAGGGGAGAGACTGAGGGAGGGAGACGGAGGGAGAGAGACTGAGGGAGGGGAGAGACTGAGGGAGAGAGACGGAGGGAGAGAGACGGAGGGAGAGAGACTGAGGGAGAGAGACGGAGGGAGAGAGACTGAGGGAGAGAGACGGAGGGAGAGAGACAGAGGGAGAGAGACTGAGGGAGAGAGACTGAGGGAGAGAGACGGAGGGAGGGAGAGAGACGGAGGGAGGGAGACGGAGGGAGAGAGACGGAGGGAGAGAGACTGAGGGAGGGGAGAGACTAAGGGAGGGAGACGGAGGGAGAGAGACGGAGGGAGAGAGACGGAGGGAGAGAGACGGAGGGAGAGAGACGGAGGGAGAGAGACGGAGGGAGGGAGACTGAGGGAGAGAGACGGAGGGAGAGAGACTGAGGGAGGGGAGAGACTGATGGAGGGAGACGGAGGGAGAGAGACTGAGGGAGGGGAGAGACTGAGGGAGGGAGACGGAGGGAGAGAGACTGAGGGAGCGAGACTGAGGGAGAGAGACGGAGGGAGAGAGACTGAGGCAGAGAGACTGAGGCAGAGAGACTGAGGGAGAGAGACGGAGGGAGAGAGACGGAGGGAGAGAGACTGAGGGAGAGAGACGGAGGGAGAGAGACGGAGGGAGAGAGACGGAGGGAGAGAGACAGAGGGAGAGAGACTGAGGGAGAGAGACTGAGGGAGAGAGACGGAGGGAGGGAGAGAGACGGAGGGAGGGAGACGGAGGGAGAGAGACGGAGGGAGAGAGACTGAGGGAGGGGAGAGACTAAGGGAGGGAGACGGAGGGAGAGAGACGGAGGGAGAGAGACGGAGGGAGAGAGACGGAGGGAGAGAGACGGAGGGAGAGAGACGGAGGGAGGGAGACTGAGGGAGAGAGACGGAGGGAGAGAGACTGAGGGAGGGGAGAGACTGATGGAGGGAGACGGAGGGAGAGAGACTGAGGGAGGGGAGAGACTGAGGGAGGGAGACGGAGGGAGAGAGACTGAGGGAGCGAGACTGAGGGAGAGAGACGGAGGGAGAGAGACTGAGGCAGAGAGACTGAGGCAGAGAGACTGAGGGAGAGAGACGGAGGGAGAGAGCCTGAAGGAGAGAGACTGAGGGAGAGAGACGGAGGGAGAGAGACGGAGGGAGAGAGACTGAGGGAGGGAGACTGAGGGAGAGAGACAGAGGGAGAGAGACGGAGGGAAAGAGACTGAGGGAGGGAGACTGAGGGAGAGAGACTGAGGGGGAGAGACTGAGGGAGAGAGACGGAGGGAGAGAGATGAAGGGAGAGAGACGGAGGGGCAGAGACGGAGGGGGAGAGACGGAGGGAGAGAGACGGAGGGAGAGAGACGGAGGGGGAGAGACTGAGGGAGGGAGACGGAGGGAGAGAGACTGAGGGAGAGAGACTGCGGGAGGGTGACGGAGGGAGGGAGAGAGACAGAGGGAGAGAGACTGAGGGAGAGAGACTGAGGGAGGGAGAGAGACTGAGTGAGGGAGGGAGACGGAGGGGGAGAGACTGAGGGAGAGAGACTGAGGGAGAGAGACTGAGGGAGGGAGACGGAGGGAGGGAGACTGAGGGAGGGAGAGAGACGGAGGGAGAGAGACTGAGGGAGAGAGACGGAGGGAGAGATACGGAGGGAGAGAGACGGACGGAGAGAGACTGAGGGAGAGAGACGGAGGGAGAGAGACTGAGGGAGAGAGACTGAGGGATAGAGACGGAGGGAGGGGAGAGACTGAGGGAGGGAGATGGAGAGAGAGAGACGGAGGGAGAGAGACGGAGGGAGAGATACGGAGGGAGAGAGACGGAGGGAGAGAGACTGAGGGAGGGAGACGGAGGGAGGGAGACGGAGGGAGGGAGATGGAGAGAGAGAGACGGAGGGAGAGAGACTGAGGGAGAGAGACTGAGAGAGAGAGACTGAGGGAGGGAGACTGAGGGAGGGGAGAGACTGAGGGAGAGAGACGGAGGGAGGGAGAGACTGAGGGAGGGAGACGGAGGGAGGGAGACGGAGGGAGGGAGACGGAGGGAGGGAGACTGAGGGAGGGAGACTGAGGGAGAGAGACGGTGGGAGAGAGACGGAGGGAGTGATTGAGGGATGAGGAATGGAGGGAGAGTACACACTGAGGGTGTGAGGTAGACCGATGATGAGGTTGAACGATCAGGGATGGATTGGAACAGCGATGGTTGGAGAACAAGGTCGATGTAATCGGTAACCTCCGTCTCGGTTACAGAAAGGATATATTGGTCTCGATTTCTGGGCTCCCTCGAAGCGTCCTACAGCCCCACCCAGTGAGGGCAGTGTGCCTCAGGTCTTCCCGCAAATATCCTGAAGGGTTTGGATCAACATCGGAGCAGGAGCTGGCCATTCGGCCCCTCGAGCCTGCTCCGCCATTTAATACCACCATGGCTGATCCCATCATGGACCCAGCTCCACTTCCCTGCCCGCCCCCTTATCGGTTCAGGAACTGTCTATCTCTGTCTTCAATATATTCAATGTCCCGGCTCCCACAGCTCTCTGAGGCAGCGAGTTCCACACATTTACAACCCTCTGAGAGAAGGAATCCCTCCTCATCTCAGCTTTAAATGGGCGGCCCCTTATTCTCAGACCATGCCCCTAGTTCCAGTCTCCCCATCAGTGGGAACATCCTCTCTGCATCCACCTTGTCTCCAAAAAATGCTGCATTTTAATATACTTTTAGTGTCTGCCTCTGGGTGGATTTGAAGGTAATTCTCAGTGTTGCATCACTCCCTCCCCCCAGTGTCTGAGAGCAGGAGTTGCAGGGGGAGATGTGGGGGTGGGACTGTTTGTACAGCACCAGGGGCAATCTGGGGAAGGCAGTGAGGGAGGGACCCAAGATGGCTGCGCCCAGGCTGAAACCGGAAGTGCCTGGGAAAGGGAAAAAAAGCCTTCAAGCCTGGATCCAGGGGCTCTGAGAGACAGGGAGAGCAGAAGTAAGTCTTGCAAAATCATTAGAGGGCATGCATCTCTGCAAATAAGCTGCATTGAACAGAAATTGTCTTTGCATCTCTGCAAATAAGCTGCTTTTAATATAATTTTTGCTTGCAATCTTGCAAATAAAGTGTCTTTTATTATAATTTGTCTTTGCATTTCTGCAAATAAGCTGCTTTTAATATAATTTTGGGGGGTGCATATCTTCAAAAGCAACATTTAATATTCTAGTTTGCTATTCTGCAAATAAAGTGTGTTTTAATCCAGTTTGTCTCTGCATTTATTTAAAAGCTGCTTTTAATATAATTTGTGGCTGATTTTTTAAAAAGCAAAATTTAAAGAAGGTTTTTCATTTATATAGCGCCTTTCACCACCACCGGACGTCCCAAAGCGCTTTACAGCCAACGAAGTACTTTTGGGAGTGCGGTCACTGTTGTATTGTGGGAAACGCAGCGGCCATTTCACGCACAGCAAGATCCCACACCCAGCGATGTGATAATGACCCGGATCATCTGTTTTAGTGATGTTGGTCGAGGGATAAATATTGGCCCCAGGACACCGGGGAGAGCTCCCCCTGCTCTTCTTCTAAATAGTCCCTCACTACCGCCCCTCCAACAGTACGTCTCCCTCAGTACTGTCCCTCCGACAGTACGTCTCCCTCAGTACTGTCCCTCCGACAGTGCGGCACTCCCTCAGTACTGTCCCTCCGACAGTACGTCTCCCTCAGTACTGCCCCTCCGACAGTACGTCTCCCTCAGTACTGCCCCTCCGACAGTACGTCACCCTCAGTACTGCCCCTCTGACAGTACGTCTCCCTCAGTACTGCCCCTCCGACAGTACGTCTCCCTCAGTACTGTCCCTCCGACAGTACGTCTCCCTCAGTACTGCCCCTCCGACAGTACATCTCCCTCAGTACTGTCCCTCCGACAGTACGTCTCCCTCAGTACTGTCCCTCCGACAGTACGTCTCCCTCAGTACTGTCCCTCCGACAGTACGTCTCCCTCAGTACTGTCCCTCCGACAGTACGTCTCCCTCAGTACTGTCCCTCCGACAGTACGTCACTCCCTCAGTACTGCCCCTCCGACAGTACGTCTCCCTCAGTACTGTCCCTCCGACAGTACGTCACTCCCTCAGTACTGTCCCTCCGACAGTACGTCTCCCTCAGTACTGCCCCTCCGACAGTACGGCACTCCCTCAGTACTGCCCCTCCGACAGTGCAGCACTCCCTCAGTACTGCCCCTCCTTCATTACGGCACTCCCTCAGTACTGCCCCTCCGACAGTACGTCACTCCCTCAGTACTGTCCCTCCGACAGTACGTCACTCCCTCAGTACTGTCCCTCCGACAGTACGTCTCCCACAGTACTGCCCCTCCTTCATTACGTCACTCCCTCAGTACTACCCCTCCGACAGTACGGCACTCCCTCAGTACTGCCCCTCCGACAGTACGTCTCCCTCAGTACTGTCCCTCCGACAGTACGTCTCCCTCAGTACTGTCCCTCCGACAGTACGTCACTCCCTCAGTACTGCCCCTCCGACAGTACGTCTCCCTCAGTACTGTCCCTCCGACAGTACGTCACTCCCTCAGTACTGTCCCTCCGACAGTACGTCTCCCTCAGTACTGCCCCTCCGACAGTACGGCACTCCCTCAGTACTGTCCCTCCGACAGTACGGCACTCCCTCAGTACTGCCCCTCCGACAGTGCAGCACTCCCTCAGTACTGCCCCTCCTTCATTACGGCACTCCCTCAGTACTGCCCCTCTGACAGTGCAGCACTCCCTCAGTACTGCCCCTCCTTCATTACGTCACTCCCTCAGTACTACCCCTCCGACAGTACGGCACTCCCTCAGTACTGTCCCTCCGACAGTACGTCTCCCTCAGTACTGTCCCTCCGACAGTACGTCTCCCTCAGTACTGCCCCTCCGACAGTACGGCACTCCCTCAGTACTGCCCCTCCGACAGTACGTCTCCCTCAGTACTGCCCCTCCGACAGTACGTCTCCCTCAGTACTGCCCCTCCGACAGTACGTCTCCCTCAGTACTGCCCCTCCGACAGTACATCTCCCTCAGTACTGCCCCTCCGACAGTACGGCACTCCCTCAGTACTGCCCCTCCGACAGTGCATCTCCCTCAGTACTGCCCCTCAGACAGTACGTCTCCCTCAGTACTGCCCCTCCGACAGTACGTCTCCCTCAGTACTGCCCCTCCGACAGTACGTCTCCCTCAGTACTGCCCCTCCGACAGTACGTCTCCCTCAGTACTGCCCCTCCGACAGTACGTCTCCCTCAGTACTGCCCCTCAGACAGTACGTCTCCCTCAGTACTGCCCCTCCGACAGTGCATCTCCCTCAGTACTGCCCCTCAGACAGTACGTCTCCCTCAGTACTGTCCCTCTGACAGTACGTCTCCCTCAGTACTGCCCCTCCGACAGTACGTCTCCCTCAGTACTGTCCCTCTGACAGTACGTCTCCCTCAGTACTGCCCCTCCGACCGTACGGCACTCCCTCAGTACTGTCCCTCCGACAGTACGTCTCCCTCAGTACTGCCCCTCCGACAGTACGTCTCCCTCAGTACTGTCCCTCCGACAGTACGGCACTGCCTCAGTACTGTCCCTCCGACAGTACGTCTCCCTCAGTACTGCCCCTCCGACCGTACGGCACTCCCTCAGTACTGTCCCTCCGACAGTACGTCTCCCTCAGTACTGCCCCTCCGACAGTACGTCTCCCTCAGTACTGTCCCTCCGACAGTACGTCTCTCTCAGTACTGTCCCTCCAACAGTACGTCTCTCTCAGTACTGCCCCTCCGACAGTACGTCTCCCTCAGTACTGTCCCTCCGACAGTGCGGCACTCCCTCAGTACTGCCCCTCCGACAGTACGTCTCCCTCAGTACTGTCCCTCCGACAGTACGTCACTCCCTCAGTACTGTCCCTCCGACAGTACGTCTCCCTCAGTACTGTCCCTCCGACAGTACGTCTCCCTCAGTACTGTCCCTCCGACAGTACGTCTCCCTCAGTACTGCCCCTCCGACAGTACGTCTCCCTCAGTACTGTCCCTCCGACAGTACGGCACTCCCTCAGTACTGTCCCTCCGACAGTGCGGCACTCCCTCAGTACTGTCCCTCCGACAGTACGTCTCCCTCAGTACTGCCCCTCCGACAGTACGTCTCCCTCAGTACTGTCCCTCCGACAGTACGTCTCCCTCAGTACTGTCCCTCCGACAGTGCGTCTCCCTCAGTACTGTCCCTCCGACAGTACGTCACTCCCTCAGTACTGCCCCTCCGACAGTACGTCTCCCTCGGTACTGCCCCTCCGACAGTACGGCACTCCCTCAGTACTGTCCCTCCGACAGTACGTCACTCCCTCAGTATTGTCCCTCTGACAGTACGTCTCCCTCAGTACTGCCCCTCCGACAGTACGGCACTCCCTCAGTACTGCCTCTCCGACAGTACGTCTCCCTCAGTACTGCCCCTCCGACAGTACGTCACTCCCTCAGTACTGTCCCTCCGACAGTACGTCTCCCTCAGTACTGTCCCTCCGACAGTACGGCACTCCCTCACTACCGCCCCTCCGACAGCACAGTACGGCACTCCCTCAGTACTGTCCCTCCGACAGTACGTCTCCCTCAGTACTGCCCCTCCGACAGTACGTCTCCCTCAGTACTGTCCCTCCGACAGTACGGCACTCCCTCACTACCGCCCCTCCGACAGCACAGTATGGCACTCCCTCAGTACTGCCCCTCCGACAGTACGTCTCCCTCAGTACTGCCCCTCCGACAGTACGGCACTCCCTCAGTACTGCCCCTCCGACAGTACGGCACTCCCTCACTACCGCCCCTCCGACAGCGCAGTCCGGCGCTCCCTCTGTGCTGACACTCCGAGTGCAGTACTGAGGGAGTGCCGCACTGCCTGCCCTCTCGGGAGGATGTAAAAGATCCCGGGGCCACTATTTGTAAGTAGAGCAGGGGGAGCTCTTCCTGGTGTCCTGGGGCCAATATTTATCCCTCGACCAACATCACTAAAACAGATAATCCGGGTCATTATCACATCGCTGGGTGTGGGATCTTGCTGTGCGTGAATGGGCTGCCCCCGTTGCAACAGCGACTGCACTCCGGAAAGTGTTCCATTGGCTGTAAAGCGCTGTTGGAGGATGTGCGATGGTGGGGGAAGTCACCAGCTCGATACATACATGGAAAATAGGTGCAGGAGTTGGCCATTGGGCCCTTCGAGCCTGCCCCGACATTCAATGAGTTCATGGCTGAACATGCAACTTCAGTTCCCCCTTCCTGCTTTCTCTCCATACCCCTTGATCCCCCGAGTAGTAAGGACTACATCGAACTCCCTTTTGATTTCCTCTTTAACCAGCAACGCCTCCTTTTCCTCTCTGTCTATCCTTCCTAAATGCTGAACAGCCCTGGATGTTGAGTTCCCAGCCTTGGTCACCCTGGAGCCATGTCTCCGTGAGGCCAATCACATTGTGTCCGTTAACTGCTATCTGTACAGTTAATTCATCCACTTATTCCCAATACTCTTCGTATTGAGGCACAGGGCCTTCAGGCTTGTCTTTTTAACACACTTTGCCCCTTTTGAATGTTGCTGTAATGTGGCCCTTTCTGCCTTGGCTTTCTCTGCCCTCCACTTTTACTCTTCTCCTCCTTTCTGTCTTTTGCTTCTGACCCCCTTCTATTTCCCTCTGTCTCCCTGCCTAAGTTCCCATCCCCCTGCCATATTAGTTTAACCCCTCCCCAACAGCACCAGCAAACACTCCCCCCTCGGACATTGGTTCTGGTCCTGACCAGGTGCAGACTGTCCGGTTTGTACTGGTCCCACCTCCCCCAGAACCGGTTCCAATGCCCCAGGGATTTGAATCCCTCCCTGCTGCACCACTGCTCAAGCCACGTATTGATCTGAGCCATCCTGCGACTCCGAGTCTGACTAGCTCGTGGCACTGGGAGCAATCCCCAGATTACTACTTGTGAGGTCCTACTTTTTAATTTAACTCCGAGCTCCCGAAATTCGTCTCGTAGGACCTCATCCCGTTTTTTACCGATGTCGTTGGTTCCGATATGCACCACGACAACTGGCTGTTCATCCTTCCTTTTCAGAATGTCCAGCACCCGCTCCGAGACATCCTTGACCCTTGCACCAGGGAGGCAACATACCATCCTGGAGTCTCGGTTGTGGCCGCAGAAACGCCTATCTATTCCCCTTACAATCGAATCCCCGATCACTGTCGCTCTCCCACTCTTTCTCCTGCCCTCCCGTGCAGCAGAGCCAGCCGCGGTGTCATGAACCTGGCTGCTGCTGCCCTCTCCTGATGTGTCATCCCCCCTCAACAGTACCCAAAGCGGTGTTTATCCTCCACACGACCCACCTCCGAGCACTCTCCAGCTCACTCTCTCACCAAAGCCTTCTATTCCATTAAAGTGTGTGGGGAGAGAGGAGAGTGGGACTAGACTGGGGGGCTATTAATGGGTGAGAGGAGAGTGGGATTAGACTGGGGGGATATTAATGGGTGAGGGGAGAGTGGGATTAGACTGGGGGGATATTAATGGGTGAGGGGAGAGTGGGACTAGACTGGGGGGATATTAATGGGTGAGGGGAGAGTGGGATTAGACTGGGGGATATTAATGGGTGAGGGGAGAGTGGGATTAGACTGGGGGGATATTAATGGGTGAGGGGAGAGTGGGATTAGACTGGGGGGATATTAATGGGTGAGAGGAGAGTGGGATTAGACTGGGGGGATATTAATGGGTGAGGGGAGAGTGGGATTAGACTGGGGGGATATTAATGGGAGAGAGGAGAGTGGGATTAGACTGGGGGGATATTAATGGGTGAGGGGAGAGTGGGATTAGACTGGGGGGATATTAATGGGTGAGGGGAGAGTGGGATTAGACTGGGGGGATATTAATGGGAGAGAGGAGAGTGGGATTAGACTGGAGGGATATTAATGGGAGAGAGGAGAGTGGGATTAGACTGGGGGGATATTAATGGGTGAGGGGAGAGTGGGAGTAGACTGGGGGGCTATTAATGGGTGAGGGGAGAGTGGGATTAGACTGGGGGGATATTAATGGGTGAGGGGAGAGTGGGATTAGACTGGGGGGATATTAATGGGTGAGGGGAGAGTGGGACTAGACTGGGGGGATATTAATGGGTGTGGGGAGAGTGGGATTAGACTGGGGGGCTATTAATGGGTGAGGGGAGAGTGGGATTAGACTGGGGGGATATTAATGGGTGAGGGGAGAGTGGGATTAGACTGGGGGGATATTAATGGGTGAGGGGAGAGTGGGATTAGACTGGGGGGATATTAATGGGAGAGAGAAGAGTGGGATTAGACTGGGGGGATATTAATGGGAGAGAGGAGAGTGGGATTAGACTGGGGGGATATTAATGGGTGAGGGGAGAGTGGGATTAGACTGGGGGGATATTAATGGGTGAGGGGAGAGTGGGATTAGACTGGGGGGATATTAATGGGTGTGGGGAGAGTGGGATTAGACTGGGGGGATATTAATGGGTGAGGGGAGAGTGGGATTAGACTGGGGGGATATTAATGGGAGAGAGGACAGTGGGATTAGACTGGGGGGATATTAATGGGTGAGGGGAGAGTGGGATTAGACTGGGGGGATATTAATGGGAGAGAGGAGAGTGGGATTAGACTGGGGGGATATTAATGGGAGAGAGGAGAGTGGGATTAGACTGGGGGGATATTAATGGGTGAGGGGAGAGTGGGATTAGACTGGGGGGATATTAATGGGTGAGGGGAGAGTGGGATTAGACTGGGGGGATATTAATGGGTGAGGGGAGAGTGGGATTAGACTGGGGGGATATTAATGGGTGAGGGGAGAGTGGGATTAGACTGGGGGGATATTAATGGGTGAGGGGAGAGTGGGATTAGACTGGGGGGATATTAATGGGTGAGGGGAGAGTGGGATTAGACTGGGGGGATATTAATGGGAGAGAGGAGAGTGGGATGAGACTGGGGGGATATTAATGGGAGAGAGGAGAGTGGGGTTAGACTGGGGGGATATTAATGGGTGAGGGGAGAGTGGGATTAGACTGGGGGGATATTAATGGGTGAGGGGAGAGTGGGATTAGACTGGGGGGATATTAATGGGAGAGAGGAGAGTGGGATTAGACTGGGGGGATATTAATGGGAGAGAGGAGAGTGGGATTAGACTGGGGGGATATTAATGGGTGAGGGGAGAGTGGGATTAGACTGGGGGGATATTAATGGGTGAGGGGAGAGTGGGACTAGACTGGGGGGATATTAATGGGTGTGGGGAGAGTGGGATTAGACTGGGGGGATATTAATGGGTGAGGGGAGAGTGGGATTAGACTGGGGGGATATTAATGGGTGAGGGGAGAGTGGGATTAGACTGGGGGGATATTAATGGGTGAGAGGAGAGTGGGATTAGACTGGGGGGATATTAATGGGTGAGGGGAGAGTGGGATTAGACTGGGGGGATATTAATGGGTGAGGGGAGAGTGGGATTAGACTGGGGGGATATTAATGGGTGTGGGGAGAGTGGGATTAGACTGGGAGATATTAATGGGTGAGGGGAGAGTGGGATTAGACTGGGGGATATTAATGGGTGAGGGGAGAGTGGGATTAGACTGGGGGGATATTAATGGGTGAGGGGAGAGTGGGATTAGACTGGGGGACATTAATGGGTGAGGGGAGAGTGGGATTAGACTGGGGGGATATTAATGGGTGAGGGGAGAGTGGGATTAGACTGGGGGGGATATTAATGGGTGAGGGGAGAGTGGGATTAGACTGGGGGACATTAATGGGTGAGGGGAGAGTGGGATTAGACTGGGGGGATATTAATGGGTGAGGGGAGAGTGGGATTCGACTGGGGGGATATTAATGGGTGAGAGGAGAGTGGGATTAGACTGGGAGGATATTGAAGAATATGGTTGTTGACCCCTCTGCCAAGGGAAACAGGTCTGTCCTATCCACTCTATCCACCCCCCTCATCATTTTATACACCTCTATCAGGTCTCCCCTCAGCCTCCTCTGTTCCAAAGAAAACAACCCCAGCCTCTCCAATCTTCCCTCGTCGCCAAAATTCTCCAGTCCCGGCAACATCCTGGTAAATCTCCTCTGTACCCTCTCCAGTGCAACATCCTGGTAAATCTCCTCTGTACCCTCTCCAGTGCAACATCGTGGTAAATCTCCTCTGTACCCTCTCCAGTGCAACATCCTGGTAAATCTCCTCTGTACCCTCTCCAGTGCAACATCGTGGTAAATCTCCTCTGTACCCTCTCCAGTGCAACATCCTGGTAAATCTCCTCTGTACCCTCTCCAGTGCAACATCGTGGTAAATCTCCTCTGTACCCTCTCCAGTGCAACATCCTGGTAAATCTCCTCTGTACCCTCTCCAGTGCAACATCCTGGTAAATCTCCTCTGTACCCTCTCCAGTGCAACATCCTGGTAAATCTCCTCTGTACCCTCTCTAGTGCAACATCCTGGTAAATCTCCTCTGTACCCTCTCCAGTGCAACATCCTGGTAAATCTCCTCTGTACCCTCTCCAGTGCAACATCCTGGTAAATCTCCTCTGTACCCTCTCCAGTGCAACATCCTGGTAAATCTCCTCTGTACCCTCTCCAGTGCAACATCCTTGTAAATCTCCTCTGTACCCTCTCCAGTGCAACATCCTTGTAAATCTCCTCTGTACCCTCTCCAGTGCAACATCCTGGTAAATCTCCTCTGTACCCTCTCCAGTGCAACATCCTGGTAAATCTCCTCTGTACCCTCTCCAGTGCAACCTCCTGGTAAATCTCCTCTGTACGGCGGTGCAGATTCGAGGGGCCGAATGGCACTTTGACAGGAAAAATAGAAAAGCAAGTTATTATTACAGCGGGACCTGGGGGTTACTTGTACATGAAACACAAAGGTTAGTATGCAGGTACAGCAAGTGATCAGGAAGGCCAATGGTATCGTGGCCTTTATTGCAAAGGGGATGGAGTATAAAAGCAGGGAAGTCTTGCTCCAGTTATACAGGGTATTGGTGAGGCCACACCTGGAGTACTGCGTGCAGGTTTGGTCTTCGTATTTACGAAAGGATATACTTTGCTTTGGAGGCAGTTCAGAGAAGGTTCACTCGGTTGATTCCGGGGATGAGGGGGTTGACTTATGAGGAAAGGTTGAGGAGGTTGGGCCTCTATAATTGGAATTCAGAAGAATGAGAGGTGATCTTATCGAAACGTATCAGATTATGAGGGGGCTTGACAAGGTGGATGCAGAGAGGATGTTCCCACTGATGGGGGAGACTGGAACTAGGGGCATGGTCTTAGAATAAGGGGCCGCCCATTTAAAACTGAGATGAGGAGGGATTCCTTCTCTCAGAGGGTTGTAAATGTGTGGAACTCGCTGCCTCAGAGAGCTGTGGGAGCCGGGACATTGAATATATTGAAGACAGAGATAGACAGTTCCTGAACCGATAAGGGGGCGGGCAGGGAAGTGGAGCTGGGTCCATGATCGGATCAGCGATGATGGTATTAAATGGTGGAGCAGGCCCGAGGGGCCGAATGGGTGAGAGGGGGAGAGAGCAAGACGGAGAGAGAGAGGGGCAGCGAGAGACGGAGAGAGAGAGGGGGAGCGAGAGACGGAGAGAGAGGGGGGGAGAGAGAGGCAGAGCGAGAGACGCAGAGAGAGGGAGCGAGAGATGGAGAGGGGGAGCAAGAGACGGTGAGAGAGAGAAGGCGAGCGAGAGACGGAGAGAGAGAGGGGGAGCGAGAGACGGAGAGAGAGAGAGGGGCAGCGAGAGACGGAGAGAGAGAGGGGGAGCGAGAGATGGAGAGAGAGAGGGGGGGAGCGAGAGGGGGAGCGAGAGATGGAGAGAGAGAGAGGGAGCGAGAGACAGGGAGAGAGAGAGAAGGAGTGAGAGAAAGAGCGCGAGACAGAGAGAGAGAGAGACGGAGTGAGAGAGTGGGAGCGAGAGACGGCGAGGGAGAGTGGGAACGAGAGAAGGAGAGACAGAGAGGGCGAGAGACGAAGAAAGAGAGGGAGAGCGAGAGAGGGAGAGAGAAAGGGGATGCGAGAGAGAGGGCGAGAGAAAGAGGGGGAGCGAGAGATGGAGAGAGAGAACGAGGTGGAGCGAGAGATAGAGAGAGAGAAAGAGGGGGAGCGAGAGACGGAGATAGAGAAAGAGGGGGAGCGAGAGACGGAGAGAGAGAAAGAGGTGCTGCGAGAGATGGAGAGAGAGAAAGAGGGGGAGCGAGAGACGGAGAGAGAAAGGGAGAGCGAGAGACGGAGAGAGAGAGGGGGAGCGAGAGACGGTGAGAGAGAGGGAGAGCGAGCGACGGAGAGAGAGAGAGGGGGAGCGAGAGACGGAGAGAGAGATGGGGAGCGAGACACGAAGAGAGAGAGGGGGAGCGGGAGACGGAGAGAGAGATGGGGAGCGAGATACGAAGAGAGAGAGGGGGAGCGGGAGACGGAGAGAGAGATGGGGAGCGAGAGACGCAGAGAGAGAGGGGGAGCGAGAGACGGAGAGAGAGCGAGAGACGGAAAGAGAGAGGGGGAGCAAGAGACGGAGAGAGAGAGAGAGGGGGAGAGAGAGAGGTGGAGCGAGAGACGGAGAGAGAGAGGGGGCGAGAGATGGAGAGAGAGAGAGGGGGAGCGAGAGACGGAGAGATAGGCAGAGAGAGAGAGAGAGAGGGGGAGCGAGAGATGGAGAGAGAGAGGGGGAGTGCGAGACGGAGAGAGAGAGGGGGAGGGAGAGTTGGAGAGAGAAAAAGGAGGAGCGCGAGATGCAGAGAGAGAGAGGGGAGGAGCGAGCGAGAGACGGAGAGAGAGACGGAGATAAAGAAGAGGAGCGAGAGACGGAGAGAGAGAGGGGGAGCGAGAGACGGAGAGAGAGAGAGGGGGAGCGAGAGACGAAGAGAGAGAGAGGGGGAGCGAGAGATGGAGAGAGAGGGGGAGCGAGAGACGGAGAGAGAGAGGGGGAGCGAGAGACGGAGAGAGAGAGGGGGAGTGAGAGACAGGGAGAGAGAGAGGGGGAGCGAGAGATGAAGAGAGAGAGAAAGAGCGCGAGACGGAGTGAGAGTGGGAGCGAGAGACGGCGAGGGAGAGTGGGAACGAGAGAAGGAGAGACAGAGAGGGCGAGAGATGAAGAAAGAGAGGGAGAGAGAGAGACGGAGAGAGACTGGGGGAGGGAGAGACGGAGAGAGAGGGAGGGAGAGATGGAGAGAAAGAGGGGGAGCGAGAGACGGAGAGAGAGAAAGAGGTGGAGCGAGAGATAGAGAGAGAGAAAGAGGGGGAGCGAGAGATGGAGAGAGAGAAAGAGGGGAGCGAGAGATAGAGAGAGAGAAGGGAATGAGAGATGAAGAGAAAGAGGGGGAGTGAGAGATGGAGAGAGAGAAAGAGGGGAGCGAGAGATGGAGAGAGAGAAAGAGGGGGAGCGAGAGAAAGAGGTGGAGCGAGAGATAGAGAGAGAGAAAGAGGGGGAGCGAGAGATGGAGTGAGTGAAAAAGGGGGAGCGAGAGACGGAGAGAGAGAAAGAGGTGGAGCGAGAGATAGAGAGAGAGAAAGAGGGGGAGCGAGAGATGGAGAGAGAGAAAGAGGGGGAGCGAGAGATGGAGAGAGAGAAAGAGGGGGAGCGAGAGATGGAGAGAGAGAAAGAGGGGGAGCAAGAGAGGGAGAGAGAGAAAGAGGGGGAGCGAGAGACGGAGAGAGAGAAAGAGGGGGAGCGAGAGACGGAGAGAGAGAAAGACGAGGAGCGAGAGACGGAGAGAGAGAAAGAGGGGGAGCGAGAGACGGAGAGAGAGAAAGAGGGGGAGCGAGACACGGAGAGAGAGAGGGAGAGCGAGAGACGGAGAGAGAGAGGGGGAGCGAGCGACGGAGAGAGAGAGGGGGAGCGAGAGATGAAGAGAGAGAGGGAGAGTGAGAGACGGAGAGAGAGAAAGAGGGGGAGCGAGAGATGGAGAGAGAGAAAGAGGGGGAGCGAGAGATGGAGAGAGAGGGGGAGCGAGCGACGGAGAGAGAGAGGGGGAGCGAGCGACGGAGAGAGAGAGGGGGAGCGAGAGACGGAGAGAGAGAGGGGGAGCGAGCGACGGAGAGAGCGAGGGGGAGCGAGAGACGGAGAGAGAGAGGGGGAGCGAGAGATGAAGAGAGAGAGGGGGAGCGAGAGATGGAGAGAGAGAGGGGGAGCGAGAGATGGAGAGAGAGAGGGGGAGCGAGAGATGGAGAGAGGGGGAGGGAGAGACGCAGAGAGAGAGGGGGAGCGAGAGATGGAGAGAGAGAGGGGGAGCGAGAGACGGAGAGGGGGAGCGAGAGACGGAGAGAGAGGGGGGGAGCCAGAGACTGAGAGAGAGAGAGGGAGCGAGAGATGGAGAGGGGGAGCGAGAGACGGAGAGAGAGGGGGAGTGAGAGGGGGAGCGAGAGACGGAGAGAGAGAGAGGGGGAGCGATAGACGAAGAGAGAGAGAGGGAGCGAGAGACAGGGAGAGAGAGAGAAGGAGTGAGAGGTGGAGGGAGAGTTGGAGAGAGAAAAAGGTGGAGCGAGAGACGCAGAGAGAGAAAGGGGGAGCGAGAGACGAAGAGAAAGAGGGGGAGCGAGAGATGGAGAGAGAGAGAGAGGGATAGCGAGAGATGGAGAGAGAGAGAGAGGGGGAGCGAGAGACGAAGAGAGAGAGGGGGAATGAGAGACGGAGAGAAAGGGGGATCGAGAGACGGTGAGCTAGAGACGGAGAGAGAGAGGGGGAACGAGAGACGGAGAGAGAGAGGGGGAGCAAGAGGGGGAGCGAGAGATGGAGAGAGAGAGAGGGAGCGAGAGACAGGGAGAGAGAGAGAAGGAGTGAGAGAAAGAGCGCGAGACGGAGCGAGAGACGGAGTGAGAGAGAGGTGGAGCGAGAGATGGAGAGAGAGAAAGAGGGGGAGCGAGAGATAGATAGAGAGAGAGAGAGGGAGTGAGAGATGAAGAGAAAGAGGGGGAGTGAGAGATGAAGAGAGAGAAAGAGGGGGAGCAAGAGATGGAGCGAGAGAAAGAGGGGGAGCGAGAGATAGAGAGAGAGAAAGAGGGGGAGCGAGAGATAGAGAGAGAGAAAGAGGGGGAGCGAGAGATAGAGAGAGAGAAAGAGGGGGAGCGAGAGACGGAGAGAGAGAAAGAGGGGGAGCGAGAGACGGAGAGAGAGAAAGAGGGGGAGCGAGAGACGGAGAGAGAGAAAGAGGGGGAGCGAGAGACGGAGAGATAGGCAGAGAGAGAGAGAGAGGGGGAGCGAGAGACGGAGCGAGAGATGGAGAGAGAGAGAGAGGGGGAGCGAGAGACGGAGAGAGAGAGAGAGGGGGAGTGAGAGGGGGAGCGAGAGAGGGGGAGGGAGAGTTGGAGAGAGAGAAAGAGGGGGAGCAAGAGGTGGAGCGAGAGATAGAGAGAGAGAAAGAGGGGGAGCGAGAGATGGAGAGAGAGAAAGAGGGGGAGCGAGAGACGGAGAGAGAGAAAGAGGGGGAGCGAGAGACGGAGAGAGAGAAAGAGGGGGAGCGAGAGACGGTGAGAGAGAAAGAGGGGGAGTGAGAGACGGAGAGAGAGAAAGAGGGGGAGCGAGAGATGGAGAGAGAGAAAGAGGTGGAGCGAGAGATAGAGAGAGAGAAAGAGGGGGAGCGAGAGATGGAGAGAGAGAAAGAGGGGGAGCAAGAGGTGGAGCGAGAGATAGAGAGAGAGAAAGAGGGGGAGCGAGAGATGGAGAGAGAGAAAGAGGGGGAGCGAGAGACGGAGAGAGAGAAAGAGGGGGAGCGAGAGACGGAGAGAGAGAAAGAGGGGGAGCGAGAGACGGTGAGAGAGAAAGAGGGGGAGTGAGAGACGGAGAGAGAGAAAGAGGGGGAGCGAGAGATAGAGAGAGAGAAAGAGGGGGAGCGAGAGACGGAGTGAGTGAAAAAGGGGGAGCGAGAGATGGAGAGAGAGAAAGAGGGGGAGCGAGAGATGGAGAGAGAGAAAGAGGTGGAGCGAGAGATAGAGAGAGAGAAAGAGGGGGAGCGAGAGATGGAGAGAGAGAAAGAGGGGGAGCAAGAGGTGGAGCGAGAGATAGAGAGAGAGAAAGAGGGGGAGCGAGAGATGGAGAGAGAGAAAGAGGGGGAGCGAGAGACGGAGAGAGAGAAAGAGGGGGAGCGAGAGACGGAGAGAGAGAAAGAGGGGGAGCGAGAGACGGTGAGAGAGAAAGAGGGGGAGTGAGAGACGGAGAGAGAGAAAGAGGGGGAGCGAGAGCTGGAGAGAGAGAAAGAGGGGGAGCGAGAGATGGAGAGAGAGAGGGGGAGCGAGACACGGAGAGAGAGAGGGGGAGCGAGAGATGAAGAGAGAGAGGGAGAGCGAGAGACGGAGAGAGAGAAAGAGGGGGAGCGAGAGACGGAGAGATAGGCAGAGAGAGAGAGAGAGGGGGAGCGAGAGACGGAGCGAGAGATGGAGAGAGAGAGAGAGGGGGAGCGAGAGACGGAGAGAGAGAGAGAGGGGGAGTGAGAGGGGGAGCGAGAGAGGGGGAGGGAGAGTTGGAGAGAGAAAAAGGAGGAACGAGAGACGCAGAGAGAGAGAGGGGAGGAGCGAGCGAGAGACGGAGAGAGAGAGAGGGGGAGCGAGAGACGGAGAGAGAGACGGAGATAAAGAAGAGGAGCGAGAGACGGAGGGAGGGGGAGCGAGAGTGGGAGCGAGAGACGGAGAGAGAGAGAGGGGGGAGCGAGAGACGAAGAGATAGAGGGGGAGCGAGAGATGGAGAGAGAGATAGAGGGGGAGCGAGAAACGGAGAGAGAGAAGGGGAGTGAGAGACAGAGAGAGGGGGGGAGCGAGAGACGGAGAGAGAGAGAGGGAGCGAGGACGGAGAGGGAGAGAAGGGGAGCGAGAGACAGAGAGAGATGTGGAGAGAAAGGAGGAGCAAGAGACGGAGAAAGAGAAAGAGGGAGCGAGAGACGGAGAGGGAGAGAAGGGGAGCGAGAGACAGAGAGAGATGTGGAGAGAAAGGAGGAGCAAGAGACGGAGAAAGAGAAAGAGGGAGCCAGAGACGGAGAAGAGAGAGGGGGAGCCAGAGACGGAGAGAGAGACAGAGAGAGAGGGGGGAGAGATGGAGAGACGGAGAGAAAGAGGGGGGACCGAGAGACGGAGAGAGGGAGCGAAAGACGGAGAGAGAGAGGGAGCGAAAGACGGAGAGAGAGAGAGAAGGGGAGCGAGAGACGGAGAGAGAGAGAGAGAGAGAGGGGGGAGAGATGGAGAGATGGAGAGAGAGGGGAGGAGTGAGAGATGGAGAGAGAGACAGAGAGAGAGGGGGGAGAGATAGAGAGACGGAGAGAAAGAGGGGGGAGCGAGAGACGGAGAGAGAGAGAGGGAGCGAAAGACGGAGCGAGAGGGGGAGCGAGAGACAGAGAGAGAGAAGGGGAGCGAGAGACGTAGAGAGAGAGAGAAGGGGAGCGAGAGACTGACAGAGAGAGAGAAGGGGAGCGAGAGACGGAGAGAGAGAGAGAGAGGGGGAGCGAGAGACAGAGAGAGAGAGAGGGGGAGCGAGAGAGAGAGAGGGGGAGCGAGAGACGGAGAGAGAGAGAGAAGGGGAGCGAGAGACGGAGAGAGAGAGAGAGTGGGGGAGCCAGAGACGGAGAGAGAGAGAGGGGGAGCGAGAGACTGAGAGAGAGGGGGGGAGCGAGATACGGAGAGAGAAAGGGGAAGCGAGAGAGAGGGGGAGAGAGAGACGGAGAGAGAGGGGGGGAGGGAGAGACGGAGAGAGAGGGAGGGAGAGACGGAGAGAGAGAGGGGGAGCGAGAGACGGACTGAGAGAGGGGGAGCGCGAGATGGAGAGAGAGAGAGGGAGTGAGAGATGGAGAGAGAGAGGGGGAGCGAGAGACGGAGAGAGAGCGGGGGCGCGAGAGGGGGAGAGAGAGATGGTGGGAACGAGAGAGGGAGAGAGAGAGAGGGGGAGCGAGAGACGGAGAGAGATAGAGTGGGGAGCCAGAGACGGAGAGAGAGAGAGGGGGAGCGAGAGACGCAGAGCGAGAGAGCCAGCGAGAGATGGTGAAAGAGAGGGGGAGTGAGAGACGGAGAGCGGGGGAGCGAAAGACAGAGTGAGAGAGAGCGGGGGAGCGAGAGATGGAGAGAGAGAGAGGGGGGGAGCGTGAGACGGAGAGAGAGAGAGAGGGGGAGTGAGAGGGGGAGCGAGAGAGGGGGAGGGAGAGTTGGAGAGAGAAAAAGGAGGAACGAGAGACGCAGAGAGAGAGAGGGGAGGAGCGAGCGAGAGACGGAGAGAGAGAGAGGGGGAGCGAGAGACGGAGAGAGAGACGGAGATAAAGAAGAGGAGCGAGAGACGGAGGGAGGGGGAGCGAGAGTGGGAGCGAGAGACGGAGAGAGAGAGTGGTGGGAAAGAGAGACGAAGAGATAGAGGGGGAGCGAGAGATGGAGAGAGAGATAGAGGGGGAGCGAGAGACGGAGAGAGAGAGGGGGAGCGAGAGACGGAGAGAGAGAGGGGGAGCGAGAGACGGAGAGAGAGAGGTGGAGCGAGAGACGGAGAGAGAGAAGGGGAGTGAGAGACAGAGAGAGGGGGGGAGCGAGAGACGGAGAGAGAGAGGGGGAGCGAGAGACGGAGAGGGAGAGAAGGGGAGCGAGAGACAGAGAGAGATGTGGAGAGAAAGGAGGAGCAAGAGACGGAGAAAGAGAAAGAGGGAGCCAGAGACGGAGAGAGAGAGGAGGAGCCAGAGACGGAGAGAGAGACAGAGAGAGAGGGGGGGAGAGATGGAGAGAGAGGGGGGGAGCGAGAGACGGAGAGAGAGACAGAGAGAGAGGGGGGAGAGATGGAGAGACGGAGAGAAAGAGGGGGGAGCGAGAGACGGAGAGAGGGAGCGAAAGACGGAGAGAGAGAGGGAGCGAAAGACGGAGAGAGAGGGGGAGCGAGAGACGGAGAGAGAGAGAGAAGGGGAGCGAGAGACGGAGAGAGAGAGAGAGAGAGAGGGGGGAGAGATGGAGAGACGGAGAGAGAGGGGAGGAGTGAGAGATGGAGAGAGAGACAGAGAGAGAGGGGGGAGAGATAGAGAGACGGAGAGAAAGAGGGGGGAGCGAGAGACGGAGAGAGAGAGGGAGCGAAAGACGGAGCGAGAGGGGGAGCGAGAGACAGAGAGAGAGAAGGGGAGCGAGAGACGGAGAGAGAGAGAGAAGGGGAGCGAGAGACGGAGAGAGAGAGTGGGGGAGCCAGAGATGGAGAGAGAGAGAGGGGGAGCGAGAGACTGACAGAGAGGGGGGGGAGCAAGAGACGGAGAGAGAGAGAGAGAGGGGGAGCGAGAGACGGAGAGAGAGAGAGAAGGGGAGCGAGAGACGGAGAGAGAGAGAGAGTGGGGGAGCCAGAGACGGAGAGAGAGAGAGGGGGAGCGAGAGACTGAGAGAGAGGGGGGGAGCGAGAGACGGAGAGAGAGGGAGGGAGAGACGGAGAGAGAGAGGGGGAGCGAGGGACGGACTGAGAGAGGGGGAGCGCGAGATGGAGAGAGAGAGAGGGAGTGAGAGATGGAGAGAGAGAGGGGGAGCGAGAGACGGAGAGAGAGCGGGGACGCGAGAGGGGGAGAGAGAGATGGTGGGAACGAGAGAGGGAGAGAGAGAGAGGGGGAGCCAGAGACGGAGAGAGAGAGAGGGGGAGCGAGAGACGCAGAGCGAGAGGGGGAGCGAGAGATGGAGAGAGAGAGAGGGAGCGAGAGACAGGGAGAGCGAGAGAAGGAGTGAGAGGGGGAGAGAGAGATGGAGAGAGAGAACGGGGGAGGGAGTGTTGAGAGAGATAAAGGAGGAGCGAGAGACGGAGAGAGAGCGAGGGGGAGCGAGAGATGGAGAGAGATAGGTTGAGCGAGAGACGGAGAGAGAGAGGGGGAGCGAGAGACGGAGAGAGAGAGGGGGAGCGAGAGACGAAGAGAGAGAGGGGGAGCGAGAGACGGAGAGAGAGAGGGGGAGCGAGAGACGGAGAGAGAGAGGGGGAGCGAGAGACGGAGAGAGAGCGGGGGCGCGAGACAGAGAGAGAGAGGGAGCGAGAGACGGAGAGAGAGGGGGAGCGAGAGACAGAGAGAGAGGGGGAGCGAGAGACGGAGAGAGAGACGGAGAGAGAGATGGTGGGAACGAGAGGGGGGGAGAGAGAGAGAGGGGGAGCGAGAGACGGAAAGAGAGAGAGAGGGGGAGCGAGAGACGATGAGAGAGAGGGGGAGCGAGAGACGGAGAGAGAGTGGGAGCGAGAGACAGAGAGAGAGAGGGAGCGAGAGACGGAGAGAGAGGGGGAGCGAGAGACAGAGAGAGAGGGCGAGCGAGAGATGGAGAGAGACAGAGAGGGGGATTCGAGAGACGGAGGGAGAGACGGAGAGAGAGATGGTGGGAACGAGAGGGGGGGAGAGAGAGAGAGGGGGAGCGAGAGACGATGGGAGAGAGGGGGAGCGAGAGACGGAGAGAGAGGGGCAGCGAGAGACGGAGAGAGAAGGGGAGCGAGAGACGGAGAGATAGTGGGAGCGAAAGACGGAGAGAGAGAGGGGGAGCGAGAGACAGAGAGATAGTGGGAGCGAAAGACGGAGAGAGAGAGGGGGAGCGAGAAACGAAGAGAAAGAGGGGGAGCGAGAGACGGAGAGAGAGAGGGTGAGCGAGAGACGAAGAGAGAGAAAGAGGGAGAGCGAGAGACGGAGAGAGAGAAAGAGGGGTCGCGAGAGACGAAGCGAGAGAGGGGGAGCGAGAGACGAAGAGAGAGAGGGGGAACGAGAGACGGAGAGGGAGAGGGGGAGCGAGAGACGAAGAGAGAGAGGGGGAACGAGAGACGGAGAGGGAGAGGGAGAGCGAGAGACGAAGAGAGAGAGGGGGAACGAGAGACGAAGAGAGAGAGGGGGAGCGAGAGACGGAGAGAGAGTGGGGGAGCGAGAGACGGAGAGAGAGAGGGGGAGCGAGAGATGGAGAGAGAGAGAGATGGAGAGAGAGAGAGGGGGAGCGAGAGACGAAGAGAGAGAGGGGGAACGAGAGACGGAGAGAGAGAGGGGGAGCGAGAGGGGGAGCGAGAGATGGAGAGAGAGAGAGGGAGCGAGAGACAGGGAGCAAGAGAGAAGGAGTGAGAGAGCACGAGACGGAGAGAGAGAGAGAGGTGGAGCGAGAGACGGAGTGAGAGAGTGGGAGCGAGAGACGGCGAGGGAGAGTGTGAACGAGAGAAGGAGAGACAGAGAGGGCGAGAGACGAAGAAAGAGAGGGAGAGCGAGAGAGGGAGAGAGAAAGGGGATGCGAGAGAGAGGGGGGAGGGAGAGACGGAGAGAGAGGGAGCCAGAGACGGAGAGAGAGGGGGGGAGTGAGAGATGGAGAGAGAGAGACGGAGAGAGAGAGGGGGAGCGAGAGACGGAGAGAGAGATAGAGGGGGAGCAAGAGATGGAGAGAGAGAGACGGAGAGAGAGAGTGGGAGCGAGAGACGGAAAGAGAGAGAGATGGGGAGCGAGAGACGATGAAAGAGAGGGGGAGCGAGAGACGGAGAGAGAGAGAGAAGGGGAGCGAGAGACGGAGAGAGAGAGAGAGTGGGGGAGCCAGAGACGGAGAGAGAGAGAGGGGGAGCGAGAGACTGAGAGAGAGGGGGGGAGCAAGAGACGGAGAGAGAGGGAGGGAGAGACGGAGAGAGAGAGGGGGAGCGAGGGACGGACTGAGAGAGGGGGAGCGCGAGATGGAGAGAGAGAGAGGGAGTGAGAGATGGAGAGAGAGAGGGGGAGCGAGAGACGGAGAGAGAGCGGGGACGCGAGAGGGGGAGAGAGAGATGGTGGGAACGAGAGAGGGAGAGAGAGAGAGGGGGAGCCAGAGACGGAGAGAGAGAGAGGGGGAGCGAGAGACGCAGAGCGAGAGGGGGAGCGAGAGATGGAGAGAGAGAGAGGGAGCGAGAGACAGGGAGAGCGAGAGAAGGAGTGAGAGGGGGAGAGAGAGATGGAGAGAGAGAACGGGGGAGGGAGTGTTGAGAGAGATAAAGGAGGAGCGAGAGACGGAGAGAGAGCGAGGGGGAGCGAGAGATGGAGAGAGATAGGTTGAGCGAGAGACGGAGAGAGAGAGGGGGAGCGAGAGACGGAGAGAGAGAGGGGGAGCGAGAGACGAAGAGAGAGAGGGGGAGCGAGAGATGGAGAGAGAGAGGGGGGGAGCGAGAGGGGGAGCGAGAGATGGAGAGAGAGAGAGGGAGCGAGAGACAGGGAGAGAGAGAGAAGGAGTGAGAGAAAGAGCGCGAGACAGAGAGAGAGAGAGACGGAGTGAGAGAGTGGGAGCGAGAGACGGCGAGGGAGAGTGGGAACGAGAGAAGGAGAGACAGAGAGGGCGAGAGACGAAGAAAGAGAGGGAGAGCGAGAGAGGGAGAGAGAAAGGGGATGCGAGAGAGAGGGCGAGAGAAAGAGGGGGAGCGAGAGATGGAGAGAGAGAACGAGGTGGAGCGAGAGATAGAGAGAGAGAAAGAGGGGGAGCGAGAGACGGAGATAGAGAAAGAGGGGGAGCGAGAGACGGAGAGAGAGAAAGAGGTGCTGCGAGAGATGGAGAGAGAGAAAGAGGGGGAGCGAGAGACGGAGAGAGAAAGGGAGAGCGAGAGACGGAGAGAGAGAGGGGGAGCGAGAGACAGGGAGCAAGAGAGAAGGAGTGAGAGAGCACGAGACGGAGAGAGAGAGAGAGGTGGAGCGAGAGACGGAGTGAGAGAGTGGGAGCGAGAGACGGCGAGGGAGAGTGTGAACGAGAGAAGGAGAGACAGAGAGGGCGAGAGACGAAGAAAGAGAGGGAGAGCGAGAGAGGGAGAGAGAAAGGGGATGCGAGAGAGAGGGGGGAGGGAGAGACGGAGAGAGAGGGAGCCAGAGACGGAGAGAGAGGGGGGGAGTGAGAGATGGAGAGAGAGAGACGGAGAGAGAGAGGGGGAGCGAGAGACGGAGAGAGAGATAGAGGGGGAGCAAGAGATGGAGAGAGAGAGACGGAGAGAGAGAGTGGGAGCGAGAGACGGAAAGAGAGAGAGATGGGGAGCGAGAGACGATGAAAGAGAGGGGGAGCGAGAGACGGAGAGAGAGAGAGAAGGGGAGCGAGAGACGGAGAGAGAGAGAGAGTGGGGGAGCCAGAGACGGAGAGAGAGAGAGGGGGAGCGAGAGACTGAGAGAGAGGGGGGGAGCGAGAGACGGAGAGAGAGGGAGGGAGAGACGGAGAGAGAGAGGGGGAGCGAGGGACGGACTGAGAGAGGGGGAGCGCGAGATGGAGAGAGAGAGAGGGAGTGAGAGATGGAGAGAGAGAGGGGGAGCGAGAGACGGAGAGAGAGCGGGGACGCGAGAGGGGGAGAGAGAGATGGTGGGAACGAGAGAGGGAGAGAGAGAGAGGGGGAGCCAGAGACGGAGAGAGAGAGAGGGGGAGCGAGAGACGCAGAGCGAGAGGGGGAGCGAGAGATGGAGAGAGAGAGAGGGAGCGAGAGACAGGGAGAGCGAGAGAAGGAGTGAGAGGGGGAGAGAGAGATGGAGAGAGAGAACGGGGGAGGGAGTGTTGAGAGAGATAAAGGAGGAGCGAGAGACGGAGAGAGAGCGAGGGGGAGCGAGAGATGGAGAGAGATAGGTTGAGCGAGAGACGGAGAGAGAGAGGGGGAGCGAGAGACGGAGAGAGAGAGGGGGAGCGAGAGACGAAGAGAGAGAGGGGGAGCGAGAGACAGAGAGAGAGAGGGGGAGCGAGAGACGGAGAGAGAGAGGGGGAGCGAGAGACGGAGAGAGAGCGGGGGCGCGAGACAGAGAGAGAGAGGGAGCGAGAGACGGAGAGAGAGGGGGAGCGAGAGACAGAGAGAGAGGGGGAGCGAGAGACGGAGAGAGAGACGGAGAGAGAGATGGTGGGAACGAGAGGGGGGGAGAGAGAGAGAGGGGGAGCGAGAGACGGAAAGAGAGAGAGAGGGGGAGCGAGAGACGATGAGAGAGAGGGGGAGCGAGAGACGGAGAGAGAGTGGGAGCGAGAGACAGAGAGAGAGAGGGAGCGAGAGACGGAGAGAGAGGGGGAGCGAGAGACAGAGAGAGAGGGCGAGCGAGAGATGGAGAGAGACAGAGAGGGGGATTCGAGAGACGGAGGGAGAGACGGAGAGAGAGATGGTGGGAACGAGAGGGTGGGAGAGAGAGAGAGGGGGAGCGAGAGACGATGGGAGAGAGGGGGAGCGAGAGACGGAGAGAGAGGGGCAGCGAGAGACGGAGAGAGAAGGGGAGCGAGAGACGGAGAGATAGTGGGAGCGAAAGACGGAGAGAGAGAGGGGGAGCGAGAGACAGAGAGATAGTGGGAGCGAAAGACGGAGAGAGAGAGGGGGAGCGAGAAACGAAGAGAAAGAGGGGGAGCGAGAGACGGAGAGAGAGAGGGTGAGCGAGAGACGAAGAGAGAGAAAGAGGGAGAGCGAGAGACGGAGAGAGAGAAAGAGGGGTCGCGAGAGACGAAGCGAGAGAGGGGGAGCGAGAGACGAAGAGAGAGAGGGGGAACGAGAGACGGAGAGGGAGAGGGGGAGCGAGAGACGAAGAGAGAGAGGGGGAACGAGAGACGGAGAGGGAGAGGGAGAGCGAGAGACGAAGAGAGAGAGGGGGAACGAGAGACGAAGAGAGAGAGGGGGAGCGAGAGACGGAGAGAGAGTGGGGGAGCGAGAGACGGAGAGAGAGAGGGGGAGCGAGAGATGGAGAGAGAGAGAGATGGAGAGAGAGAGAGGGGGAGCGAGAGACGAAGAGAGAGAGGGGGAACGAGAGACGGAGAGAGAGAGGGGGAGCGAGAGGGGGAGCGAGAGATGGAGAGAGAGAGAGGGAGCGAGAGACAGGGAGCAAGAGAGAAGGAGTGAGAGAGCACGAGACGGAGAGAGAGAGAGAGGTGGAGCGAGAGACGGAGTGAGAGAGTGGGAGCGAGAGACGGCGAGGGAGAGTGTGAACGAGAGAAGGAGAGACAGAGAGGGCGAGAGACGAAGAAAGAGAGGGAGAGCTAGAGAGGGAGAGAGAAAGGGGATGCGAGAGAGAGGGGGGAGGGAGAGACGGAGAGAGAGGGGGGGAGTGAGAGATGGAGAGAGAGAGACGGAGAGAGAGAGTGGGAGCGAGAGACGGAAAGAGAGAGAGAGGGGGAGCGAGAGACGGAGAGAGAGAGGGTGCGAGAGACGGAGAGAGAGAGAGAGAGAGAGGGAGCGAGAGACTGAGAGAGAGAGGGGGAGCGAGAGACGAAGAGAGAGAAAGAGGGGGAGCAAGAGACGGAGAGAGAAAGAGGGGTCGCGAGAGACGAAGCGAGAGAGGGGGAGCGAGAGACGGAGAGAGAGAGGGGGAGCGAGAAAAGGAGAGACAGAGAGGGCGAGAGACGGAGAGAGAGAGAGAGGGGGAGCGAGAGACGATGAGAAAGAGGGGGAGCGAGAGACGGAGAGAGAGGGGCAGCGAGAGACGGAGAGAGAGAGGGAGCGAGAGACGGAGAGAGAGGGGGAGCGAGAGACGGAGAGAGAGGGGGAGCGAGAGATGGAGAGAGAGACGGAGAGAGAGGGGGAGCGAGAGACAGAGAGAGAGAGGGGGGAGCGAGAGACGGAGAGAGGGAGGGGGGAGGGAGAGACAGAGAGAGAGAGGGGGGAGCGAGAGACGGAGAGAGGGAGGGGGGAGCGAGAGAAGGAGAGAGAAAGGGGAAGCGAGAGAGAGGGGGAGGGAGAGACGGAGAGAGAGGGGGAGCGAGAGACGGAGAGAGAGGGGGGAGCGAGAGAAGGAGAGAGAAAGCGGAAGCGAGAGAGAGGGGGAGGGAGAGACGGAGAGAGAGAGGGGGAGAGACGGAGAGAGAGAGGGGGAGGGAGAGACGGAGAGAGAGGGAGGGAGAGACGGAGAGAGAGGGAGGGAGAGACGGAGAGAGAGAGGGGGAGCGAGAGACGGATTGAGAGAGAGGGAGCGCGAGATGGAGAGAGAGAGTGAGTGAGAGATGAAGAGAAGGAGGGGGAGGGAGAGACGGAGAGAGATAGAGAGGGGGAGCCGGAGAGAGAGAGGGGGAGGGAGAGGGGGAGGGAGAGACGGAGAGAGAGATGGTGGGAACGAGAGATAGAGAGAGAGCGAGGGGGAGAGAGAGGGGGAGCGAGAGACGGAGAGAGAAGGGGAGCGAGAGACGGAGAGAGAGGGGGAGCGAGAGACGGAGAGAGAGTGGGAGCGAGAGTCGGAGAGAGAGGGGGAGCGAGAGACGGAGAGAGATGGAGCGAGAGACGGAGAGAGAGAGAGAGAGAGAGAGGGGGATCGAGAGACGGAGAGAGAGAGGGGGAGCGAGAGACGGAGAGAGAGGGGGAGCGAGAGACGGAGAGAGAGGGGGAACGAGAGACGGAGAGAGAGATGGTGGGAGCGAGAGACGGAGACAGAGAGAGAGAGAGGGGGATCGAGAGACGGAGAGAGAGGGGGAGCGAGAGACGAAGAGAAAGAGGGGGGAGGGAGAGACGGAGAGAGAGAGTGAGTGAGAGATGAAGAGAAAGAGGGGGAGGGAGAGACGGAGAGAGATAGAGAGGGGGAGCCGGAGAGAGAGAGGGGGAGGGAGAGACGGAGAGAGAGATGGTGGGAACGAGAGATGGAGAGAGAGCGAGGGGGAGAGAGAGGGGGAGCGAGAGACGGAGAGAGAAGGGGAGCGAGAGACGGAGAGAGAGTGGGAGCGAGAGACGGAGAGAGAGTGGGAGCGAGAGTCGGAGAGAGAGGGGGAGCGAGAGACGGAGAGAGATGGAGCGAGAGACGGAGAGAGAGAGAGAGAGAGGGGGATCGAGAGACGGAGAGAGAGAGGGGGAGCGAGAGACGGAGAGAGAGGGGGAGCGAGAGACGGAGAGAGAGGGGGAGCGAGAGACGGAGAGAGAGGGGGAACGAGAGACGGAGAGAGAGATGGTGGGAGCGAGAGACGGAGACAGAGAGAGAGAGAGAGGGGGGGAGCGAGAGACGAAGAGAAAGAGGGGGGAGGGAGAGATGAAGAGAGAGAGGGGGAGCGAGAGATGAAGAGAGAGAGGGGGAGCGAGAGACGGAGAGAGAGAGGGAGCGAGAG
This sequence comes from Pristiophorus japonicus, assembly GCF_044704955.1. Lineage (NCBI taxonomy): Eukaryota > Metazoa > Chordata > Chondrichthyes > Pristiophoridae > Pristiophorus > Pristiophorus japonicus. The sequence continues at coordinate 5,715 of NW_027251819.1, read as the reverse complement.
ACGGAGAGAGAGTGGGAGCGAGAGACGGAGAGAGAGAGGGAGCGAGAGACGGAGAGAGAGTGGGAGCGAGAGACGGAGAGAGAGAGGGGGAACGAGAGACGGAGAGAGAGAGGGGGAGCGAGAGGGGGAGCGAGAGATGGAGAGAGAGAGAGGGAGCGAGAGACAGGGAGCAAGAGAGAAGGAGTGAGAGAGCACGAGACGGAGAGAGAGAGAGAGGTGGAGCGAGAGACGGAGTGAGAGAGTGGGAGCGAGAGACGGCGAGGGAGAGTGTGAACGAGAGAAGGAGAGACAGAGAGGGCGAGAGACGAAGAAAGAGAGGGAGAGCGAGAGAGGGAGAGAGAAAGGGGATGCGAGAGAGAGGGGGGAGGGAGAGACGGAGAGAGAGGGAGCCAGAGACGGAGAGAGAGGGGGGGAGTGAGAGAGGGGGAGCGAGAGACGGAGAGAGAGAGAGATGGGGAGCGAGAGACGATGAAAGAGAGGGGGAGCGAGAGACGGAGAGAGAGGGGGAGCGAGAGACGGAGAGAGAGAGAGAGAGAGAGGGAGCGAGAGACTGAGAGAGAGAGGGGGAGCGAGAGACGAAGAGAGAGAAAGAGGGGGAGCAAGAGACGGAGAGAGAGAAAGAGGGGTCGCGAGAGACGAAGCGAGAGAGGGGGACCGAGAGACGAAGCGAGAGAGGGGGAGCGAGAGACGGAGAGAGAGAGGGGGAGCGAGAAAAGGAGAGACAGAGAGGGCGAGAGACGGAGAGAGAGAGAGGGGGGAGCGAGAGACGATGAGAAAGAGGGGGAGCGAGAGACGGAGAGAGAGGGGCAGCGAGAGACGGAGAGAGAGAGGGAGCGAGAGACGGAGAGAGAGGGGGAGCGAGAGACGGAGAGAGAGGGGGAGCGAGAGATGGAGAGAGAGACGGAGAGAGAGGGGGAGCGAGAGACAGAGAGAGAGAGGGGGGAGCGAGAGACGGAGAGAGGGAGGGGGGAGGGAGAGACAGAGAGAGAGAGGGGGGAGCGAGAGACGGAGAGAGGGAGGGGGGAGCGAGAGAAGGAGAGAGAAAGGGGAAGCGAGAGAGAGGGGGAGGGAGAGACGGAGAGAGAGGGGGAGCGAGAGACGGAGAGAGAGGGGGGAGCGAGAGAAGGAGAGAGAAAGCGGAAGCGAGAGAGAGGGGGAGGGAGAGACGGAGAGAGAGAGGGGGAGAGACGGAGAGAGAGAGGGGGAGGGAGAGACGGAGAGAGAGGGAGGGAGAGACGGAGAGAGAGGGAGGGAGAGACGGAGAGAGAGAGGGGGAGCGAGAGACGGATTGAGAGAGAGGGAGCGCGAGATGGAGAGAGAGAGTGAGTGAGAGATGAAGAGAAGGAGGGGGAGGGAGAGACGGAGAGAGATAGAGAGGGGGAGCCGGAGAGAGAGAGGGGGAGGGAGAGGGGGAGGGAGAGACGGAGAGAGAGATGGTGGGAACGAGAGATAGAGAGAGAGCGAGGGGGAGAGAGAGGGGGAGCGAGAGACGGAGAGAGAAGGGGAGCGAGAGACGGAGAGAGAGGGGGAGCGAGAGACGGAGAGAGAGTGGGAGCGAGAGTCGGAGAGAGAGGGGGAGCGAGAGACGGAGAGAGATGGAGCGAGAGACGGAGAGAGAGAGAGAGAGAGAGAGAGGGGGATCGAGAGACGGAGAGAGAGAGGGGGAGCGAGAGACGGAGAGAGAGGGGGAGCGAGAGACGGAGAGAGAGGGGGAACGAGAGACGGAGAGAGAGATGGTGGGAGCGAGAGACGGAGACAGAGAGAGAGAGAGGGGGATCGAGAGACGGAGAGAGAGGGGGAGCGAGAGACGAAGAGAAAGAGGGGGGAGGGAGAGACGGAGAGAGAGAGTGAGTGAGAGATGAAGAGAAAGAGGGGGAGGGAGAGACGGAGAGAGATAGAGAGGGGGAGCCGGAGAGAGAGAGGGGGAGGGAGAGACGGAGAGAGAGATGGTGGGAACGAGAGATGGAGAGAGAGCGAGGGGGAGAGAGAGGGGGAGCGAGAGACGGAGAGAGAAGGGGAGCGAGAGACGGAGAGAGAGTGGGAGCGAGAGACGGAGAGAGAGTGGGAGCGAGAGTCGGAGAGAGAGGGGGAGCGAGAGACGGAGAGAGATGGAGCGAGAGACGGAGAGAGAGAGAGAGAGAGAGGGGGATCGAGAGACGGAGAGAGAGAGGGGGAGCGAGAGACGGAGAGAGAGGGGGAGCGAGAGACGGAGAGAGAGGGGGAGCGAGAGACGGAGAGAGAGGGGGAACGAGAGACGGAGAGAGAGATGGTGGGAGCGAGAGACGGAGACAGAGAGAGAGAGAGAGGGGGGGAGCGAGAGACGAAGAGAAAGAGGGGGGAGGGAGAGATGAAGAGAGAGAGGGGGAGCGAGAGATGAAGAGAGAGAGGGGGAGCGAGAGACGGAGAGAGAGAGGGAGCGAGAGACGGAGAGAGAGTGGGAGCGAGAGACGGAGAGAGAGAGGGAGCGAGAGACGGAGAGAGAGTGGGAGCGAGAGACGGAGAGAGAGTGGGAGCGAGAGACGGAGAGAGAGGGGGAGCGAGAGACGAAGAGAGAGAGGGGGAGCGAGTGACGGAGAGATAGGCAGAGAGAGAGAGAAGGGGAGCGAGAGACGGAGAGAGAGAAAGAGGGGGAGCGAGAGACGGAGAGAAAGAGGGGGGAGGGAGAGACGGAGAGAGAGAGGGGGAGCGAGAGACGGAGAGAGAGAGGGAGCGAGAGACGGAGAGAGAGAGAGAGACGGAGAGAGAGAGGGAGCGAGAGACGGAGAGAGAGTGGGAGCGAGAGACGGAGAGAGAGAGAGAGACGGAGAGAGAGAGGGGGAGCGAGAGGGGGAGAGAGAGAGGGGGAGCGAGAGACGGAGAGAGAGAGGGGGATCGAGAGACGAAGAGAGAGAGGGGGAGCGAGAGACGGAGAGAGAGAGGGGGAGCGAGAGACGGAGAGAGAGAGGGAGCGAGAGACGAAGAGAGAGAGGGGGAGCGAGAGACGGAGAGAGAGAGGGGAGCGAGAGACGGAGAGAGAGAGGGAGCGAGAGACGGAGAGAGAGAGGGGGAGCGAGAGACGGAGAGAGAGAGAGAGACGGAGAGAGAGAGAGGGAGCGAGAGACGGAGAGAGAGAGGGGGAGCGAGAGACGGAGAGAGAGAGAGAGACGGAGAGAGAGAGGGAGAGCGAGAGACGGAGAGAGAGAGGGGGAGCGAGAGACGAAGAGAGAGAAAGAGGGAGAGCGAGAGACGGAGAGAGAGAGGGGGAGCGAGAGACGAAGAGAGAGAAAGAGGTAGAGCGAGAGACGGAGAGAGAGAGGGGGAGCGAGAGATGGAGAGAGAGAGGGGGAGCGAGAGATGAAGAGAGGGGGAGGAGCGAGAGACGGAGAGAGAGAGGGGGAGCGAGAGACGGAGAGAGAGAGGGGAGCGAGAGACGGAGAGAGAGAGCGGGAGTGAGAGACGGAGAGAGAGAGGGAGCGAGAGACGGAGAGAGAGAGGGGGAGCGAGAGACGAAGAGAGAGAGAGGGGGAGCGAGAGACGGAGAGAGAGAGAGGGGGAGCGAGAGACGGAGAGAGAGAGGATGAGTGAGAGACGGAGAGAGAGAGGGAGCGAGAGACGGAGAGAGAGAGGGGGAGCGAGAGACGGAGAGAGAGAGGGGGAGTGAGAGACGGAGAGAGAGAGGGAGCGAGAGGGGGAGAGAGAGAGATGGTGGGAGCGAGAGACAGAGAGAGAGAGAGGGTGAGCGAGAGACGGAGAGAGAGAGGGGGAGGGAGAGACGGTGAGAGAGAGGGGGAGCAAGAGACGAAGAGAGAGAGGGGGAGGGAGAGACGGAGAGAGAGAGAGGGGGAGCGAGAGACGGAGAGAGAGAGGGGGAGCGAGAGACATAGAGAGGGGGGGAGCGAGAGATGAAGAGAGAGGGGGAGGGAGAGACGGAGAGAGAGACGGGGAGAGAGAGATGGTGGGAGCGAGAGACGGAGACAGAGAGAGAGAGAGGGGGAGCGAGAGACGGAGAGAGAGGGGGAACGAGAGACGGAGAGAGAGGGGGAACGAGAGACGGAGAGAGAGGGGGAACGAGAGACGGAGAGAGAGACGGGGAGAGAGAGATGGTGGGAGAGAGAGGGGGAGACAGAGAGAGAGAGCCAGCGAGAGACGAAGAGAGAGCGGGGGAGGGAGAGACGGAGAGAGAGAGGGGGAGCGAGAGACTGAGAGAGAGAAAGAGGGGGAGCGACAAACGGAGAGAGAGAGGGCGAGCGAGAGACGAAGCGAGAGAGGGGGAGCGAGATACGAAGAGATAGAGGGGAGCGAGATACGGAGAGAGAGAGGGGGAGCGAGAGACGGAGAGAGAGAGGGGGAGCGAGAGACGGAGAGAGAGAGGGGGGAGCGAGAGATGAAGAGACAGAGGGAGAGAGAGATGGGGAGCGAGAGACGGAGAGAGAGAGGAGGAGCGAGAGATGAAGAGAGAGAGAGGGGGAGCGAGAGATGAAGAGAGAGAGGGGGAGCGAGAGACGGAGAGAGAGGGGGAGCGAGAGATGGAGAGAGAGAGGGAGGAGCGAGAGACGGAGAGAGAGAGGGGGAGCGAGAGACGGAGAGAGAGAGGGGGAGCGAGAGATGGAGAGAGAGAGGGAGGAGCGAGAGACGGAGAGAGAGAGGGGAGCGAGAGACGGAGAGAGAGGGGGAGGGAGAGTTGGAGAGAGATAAAGGAGGAGCGAGAGATGCAGAGAGAGAGAGTGGGAGAGAGAGACGAAGAGATAGAGGGGGAGCGAGAGATGGAGAGAGAGAGAGGGGGAGCAAGAGAAGGAGAGAGAGAGGGGGGAGCGAGAGATGGAGAGAGAGATGGGGAGCGAGATACGAAGAGATAGAGGGGGAGCGAGAGATGGAGAGAGAGAGTGGGAGCGAGAGACAAAGAGATAGAGGGGGAGCGAGAGATGAAGGGAGAGGGGGAGCGAGAGATGGAGAGAGAGAGTGGGAGCGAGGAGACGAAGAGAGAGAGGGGGAGGGAGAGACGGAGAGAGAGAGGGAGGAGCGAGAGACGGAGAGAGAGAGGGGGAGCGAGAGACGGAGAGAGAGGGGAGGGAGAGTTGGAGAGAGATAAAGGAGGAGCGAGAGACGCAGAGAGAGAGAGGGAGCGAGAGACGGAGAGAGAGATGGGGAGCGAGAGACGGAGAGAGAGAGGGGGAGCGAGAGACGAAGAGAGAGAGGGGGAGTGAGAGACGGAGAGAGAGAAAGAGGGGGAGCGAGAGAGGAGAGCGAGAGACGAAGCGAGAGAGGGGGAGCGAGAGAAGGAGAGAGAGAAAGAGGGGGAGCGAGAGAAGGAGAGAGAGAAAGAGGGGGAGCGAGAGACGGAGAGAGAGAGAGTGGGAGCGAGAGACGAAGAGAGAGGGAGAGCGAGAGACGAAGCGAGAGAGGGGGAGCGAGAGACGGAGAGAGAGAGAGTGGGAGCGAGAGACGGAGAGAGAAGGGGAGCGAGAGACGGAGAGAGAGGGGGAGCGAGAGACGGAGAGAGAGGGGGAGCGAGAGACGGAGAGGGAGAGGGGGAGCGAGAGACGGAGTGAGAGTGGAGCAAGAGACGGAGAGAGAGGGGGAGCGAGAGACGGAGAGAGAGAGAGTGGGAGCGAGAGACGGAGAGAGAGAGAGTGGGAGCGAGAGACGGGAGAGAGAGGGGGAACGAGAGACGGAGAGAGAGGGGGAGCGAGAGGGGGGAGCGAGAGATGGAGAGAGAGGAGGAGTGAGAGACGGAGA
>NW_027251818.1:0-36295 GCF_044704955.1 Pristiophorus japonicus | reverse complement strand
TCTGAGATTGAGGAGAGGGGGTCTGAGATTGAGGGGAGGGGTCTGAGATTGAGGAGAGGGGTCTGAGATTGAGGGGAGGGGTCTGAGGTTGATGGGAGGGGTCTGAGATTGAGGGGAGGGGTCTGAGATTGAGGAGAGGGGTCTGAGATTGAGGGGAGGGGTCTGAGATTGAGGGGAGGGGCTTGAGTTTGAGGGGGAGGGGTCAGTGATTGAGGGGAGGGGTCTGAGATTGAGGGGAGGGGTCTGAGATTGAGGGGAGGGGTCAGAGATTGAGGGGAGGGGTCTGAGATTGAGGGGCGGGGTCAGTGATTGAGGGGAGGGGTCTGAGATTGAGGAGGAGGGGTCTGAGATTGAGGGGAGGGGTCTGAGATTGAGGGTGAGGGGTCAGTGATTGAGGGGGAGGGGTCTGAGATTGAGGGGGAGGGTCTGAGATTGAGGGGATGTGTCAGTGATTGAGGGGAGGGGTCTGAGATTGAGGGAGAGGTCTCAGATTGAGGGGAGGGGTCTGAGGTTGAGGGGCGGGGCTTGACGTTGAGGGGAGGGGTCTGAGGTTGAGGGGAGGGGTCTGAGATTGAGGGGAGGGCTTGAGGTTAAGGGGTGGGGTCTGAGATTGAGGGGAGGGGCTTGTGGTTGAGGGATGGGGTCTGAGATTGAGGGAGGGGTCTGAGGTTGAGGGAGGGGTCTGAGGTTGAGGGGAGGGGTCTGAGGTTGAGGGGAGGGGTCTGAGATTGAGGGGAGGGGCTTGAGGTTGAGGGATGTGGTCTGAGATTGAGGGGAGGGGTCTGAGATTGAGGGGAGGTGTCAGATCGAGGGGGAGGGGTGAGAGTTGAGGGGAGGGTCTGAGATTGAGGGGAGGGGCTTGAGGTTGAGGGGAGGGATCTGAGGTTGAGTGGAGGGGTCTGAGATTGAGGGGTGAGGCTTGAGGTTGATGGGAGGGTCTGAGATTGAGGGGAGGGGTCTGAGATTGAGGGGAGGGGTCTGAGATTGAGGGGAGGGGTCTGAGATTGAGGGGAGGGGTCTGAGGTTGAGGGGAGGGGTCTGAGATTGAGGGGAGGGGCCTGAGATTGAGGGGGTGGGGTCTCAGATTGAGGGGAGGGGTCTGAGATTGACGGGAGGGGTCTCAGATTGAGGGGGAGGGGTCTGAGATTGAGGGGTGGGGTCTGAGGTTGAGGGGAGGGGTCTGAGATTGAGGGGGTGGGGTCTCAGATTGAGGGGTGAGGTCTCAGATTGAGGGGTGGGGTCTGAGGTTGAGGGGGAGGGGTCTGAGATTGAGGGGTGTGGTCTGAGGTTGAGGGGAGGGGTCTCAGATTGAGGGGAGGGGTCTGAAGTTGAGGGGAGGGGTCTGAGATTGAGGGAGGGGTCTGAGATTGAGGGGAGGGGTCTCAGATTGAGGGGAGGGGTCTGAGATTGAGGGGAGGGGTCTGAGATTGAGGGGAGGGGTCTGAGGTTGAGGGGAGCGGTCTCAGATTGAGGGGAGGGGTCTCAGATAGAGGGGAGGGGTCTGAGATTGAGGGGAGGGGTCTGAGGTTGAGGGGAGGGGTCTGAGATTGAGGGGAGGGGTCTGAGGTTGAGGGAAGGGTCTGAGATTGAGGGGAGGGTTCTGAGGTTGAGGGGAGGGTCTGAGATTGAGGGGAGGGTCTGAGATTGAGGGGGAGGGGTCTGAGATTGAGGGGAGGGGTCTGAGGTTGAGGGGAGGGGCTTGACGTTGAGGGGAGGGTCTGAGATTGAGGGAAGGGGTCTGAGATTGAGGGAGGGGTCTGAGATTGAGGGGAGGGGTCTGAGATTGAGGGAGGGGTCTGAGATTGTGGGGAGGGGTCTGAGGTTGAGGGGAGGGGTCTGAGATTGAGGTGAGGGGCTTGAGGTTGAGGGGGAGGGGTATGAGATTGAGGGGAGGAGTCTGAGATTGAGGGGAGGGGTCGGAGGTTGAGGGGATGGGTCTGAGGTTGAGGGGAGGGGTCTGAGATTGAGGGGAGGGGTCTGAAATTGAGGGGAGGGGTCTGAGATTGAGGGGAGGGGTCTGAGATTGAGGGGAGGGGTCTGCGGTTGAGGGGAGGGGCTTGAGGTTGAGGGAGGGGTCTGAGGTTGAGGGGAGGGGTCTGAGGTTGAGGGGAGGGGCTTGAGGTTGAGGGGAGGGGTCTGAGGTTGAGGGGAGGGGTCTGAGGTTGAGGGGTGGGGGTCTGAGATTGAGGGGAGGGGTCTGAGATTGAGGGGAGGGGCTTGACGTTGAGTGGAGGGGTCTGAGGTTGAGGGGAGGGGTCTGAGATTGAGGGGAGGGGCTTGAGGTTGAGGGAGGGGTCTGCGGTTGAGGGAGGGGTCTGAGGTTGAGGAGAGGGGTCTGAGATTGAGGGGAGGGGCTTGAGGACGAGGGGAGGGGTCTGAGATTGAGGGGAGGAGTCTGAGATTGAGGGGAGGAGTCTGAGGTTGAGGGGAGGAGTCTGAGGTTGAGGGGAGGGGTCTGAGGTTGAAGGGAGGGGTCTGAGGTTGAGGGGAGGTGTCTGAGGTTGAGGGGAGGGGCTGAGATTGAGGGGAGGGGTCTGAGATTGAGGGGAGGGGTCTGAGATTGAGGGGAGGGGTCTGAGGTTGAGGGGAGTGGTCTGAGGTTGAGGGAGGGGTCTGAGGTTGAGGGGAGGGGCTTGAGGTTGAGGGGAGGGGTCTGAGATTGAGGGGAGGGGCTTGAGGTTGAGGGGAGCGGTCTGAGATTGAGGGGAGGGGTCTGAGATTGAGGGGAGGGGTCTGAGGTTGAGGGGAGGGGCTTGACGTTGAGGGGAGGGGTCTGAGGTTGAGGGGAGGGGTCTGAGATTGAGGGGAGGGGCTTGAGGTTCAGGGTGGGGTCTGAGATTGAGGGGAGGGGCTTGAGGTTGAGGGGTGGGTCTGAGATTGAGGGGAGGGTCTGAGATTGAGGGCTGAGGCTTGAGGTTGATGGGAGGGTCTGAGATTGAGGGGAGGGGTCTGAGATTGAGGGGAGGGGCCTGAGGTTGAGGGGAGGGTCTGAGATTGAGGGGAGGGATCTGCGATTGAGGGGAGGGATCTGAGATTGAGGGGAGGGGTCTGAGGTTGAGGGGGTGGGTCTGAGGTTGAGAGGAGGTTCTGAGATTGAGGGGTGGGATCTGAGATTGAGGGGAGGGATCTGAGATTGAGGGGAGGTGTCTGAGGTTGAGGGGGAGGTGTCTGATGTTGAGCGGAGGGGCTTGAGGTTGAGGGGAGTGGTCGGAGATTGAGGGGAGGGGTCGGAGATTGAGGGGAGTGTCTGAGATTGAGGGGAGGGGTCTGAGGTTGAGGGGAGGGTCTGAGATTGAGGGGAGGGGCTTGAGGTTGAGGGGGAGGGGTCTGAGATTGAGGGGAGGGGTCTGGGATTGAGGGAGGGGTCGGAGGTTGAGGGAGAGGGGTCTGAGGTTGAGGGGAGGGGTCTGAGGTTGAGGGGAGGGGTCTGAGATTGAGGGGATGGGTCTGAGATTGAGGGAGGGGCTTGAGATTGAAGGGAGGTGTCTGAGGTTGAGGGGAGGGGTCAGTGAGGGGAGGGGTCTGAGATTGAGGGGAGTGCTTGAGATTGAGGGAGGGTCTTGAGGTTGAGGGGAGGGGTCTGAGATTGAGGGAGGGGTCTGAGATTGAGGGGAGGGGTCTGAGATTGAGGGGAGGGCTTGAGATTGAGGGGAGGGGCTTGAGGTTGAGGGGAGGGGTTTGAGATTGAGGGGGAGGGCTTGAGATTGAGGGGGAGGGGTCTGAGATTGATGGGAGGGGTCTGAGGTTGATGGGAGGGGTCTGAGATTGAGGGGAGGGGTCTGAGATTGAGGGGAGGGGTCTGAGATTGAGGGGAAGGTTCTGAGATTGAGTGGAGGGGTCTGAGATGGAGGGGAGGGGTCTGAGATTGAGGGGAGGGGTCTGAGATTGAGGGGAAGGTTCTGAGATTGAGGGGAGGGGTCTGAGATTGAGGGGTAGGTTCTGAGATTGAGGGGAGGGGTCTGAGATTGAGGAGAGGGGTCTGAGATTGAGGAGAGGGGTCTGAGATTGAGGGGAGGGGTCTGAGATTGAGGAGAGGGGTCTGAGATTGAGGGGAGGGGTCTGAGGTTGATGGGAGGGGTCTGAGATTGAGGGGAGGGGTCTGAGATTGAGGAGAGGGGTCTGAGATTGAGGGGAGGGGTCTGAGATTGAGGGGAGGGGCTTGAGTTTGAGGGGAGGGGTCAGTGATTGAGGGGAGGGGTCTGAGATTGAGGGGAGGGGTCTGAGATTGAGGGGAGGGGTCAGTGATTGAGGGGAGGGGTCTGAGATTGAGGGGCGGGGTCAGTGATTGAGGGGAGGGGTCTGAGATTGAGGAGGAGGGGTCTGAGATTGAGGGGAGGGGACTGAGATTGAGGGTGAGGGGTCAGTGATTGAGGGGGAGGGGTCTGAGATTGAGGGGGAGGGGTCTGAGATTGAGGGGATGTGTCAGTGATTGAGGGGAGGGGTCTGAGATTGAGGGGAGAGGTCTCAGATTGAGGGGAGGGGTCTGAGATTGAGGGGAGGGGTCTGAGATTGAGAGGAGAGGTCTCAGATTGAGGGGAGGGGTCTGAGATTCAGGGGAAGGGTCAGAGATTGAGGCGAGGAGTCTGAGGTTGAGGGGAGGGGTCTGGGATTGAGGGGAAGGGTCTGAGATTGAGGGGAGGGGCCTGAGATTGAGGGGTGGGGTCTCAGATTGAGGGGAGGGGTCTGAGATTGACGGGACGGGTCTCAGATTGAGGGGGAGGGGTCTCAGATTGAGGGGGAGGGGTCTCAGATTGAGGGGTGGGGTCTGAGGTTGAGGGGAGGGGTCTGAGATTGAGGGGGTGGGGTCTCAGATTGAGGGGTGGGGTCTGAGGTTGAGGGGGAGGGGTCTGAGATTGAGGGGTGTGGTCTGAGGTTGAGGGGAGGGGTCTCAGATTGAGGGGAGGGGTCTGAGGTTGAGGGGAGGGGTCTGAGATTGAGGGGAGGGGTCTGAGATTGAGGGGAGGGGTCTCAGATTGAGGGGAGGGGTCTGAGATTGAGGGGAGGGGTCTCAGATTGAGGGGAGGGGTCTGAGGTTGAGGGGAGCGGTCTCAGATTGAGGGGAGGGGTCTCAGATAGAGGGGAGGGGTCTGAGATTGAGGGGAGGCGTCTGAGGTTGAGGGGAGGGGCTTGACGTTGAGGGGAGGGGTCTGAGGTTGAGGGGAGGGTCTGAGATTGAGGGGGAGGGGTCTGAAGTTGAGGGGAGGGTCTGAGATTGAGGGGGAGGGGTCTGAGTTTGAGGGGAGGGTCTGAGATTGAGGGGGAGGGGTCTGATATTGAGGGGAGGGGTCTGAGATTGAGGGGAGGGGTCTGAGATTGAGGGGGAGGGGTCTGAGGTTGAGGGGAGGGGTCTGAGGTTGAGGGGAGGGGTCTGAGATTGAGGGGAGGGGTCTGAGACTGAGGGGAGGGGTCTGAGGCTGAGGGGAGGGGTCTGAGGCTGAGGGGAGGGGTCTGAGGCTGAGGGGAGGGGTCTGAGACTGAGGGGAGGGGCTTGAGGTTGAGGGGAGGGGTCTGAGACTGAGGGGAGGGGTCTGAGGTTGAGGGGAGGGGTCTGAGATTGAGGGGAGGGTTCTGAGGTTGAGGGGAGGGGCTTGACGTTGAGTGGAGGAGTCTGAGGTTGAGGGGAGGGGTCTGAGATTGAGTGGAGGGGCTTGAGGTTGAGGGGAGGGGTCTGCGATTGAGGGGAGGGGTCTGAGGTTGAGGAGAGGGGTCTGAGATTGAGGGGAGGGGCTTGAGGATGAGGGGAGGGGTCTGAGATTGAGGGGAGGGCTCTGAGGTTGAGGGGAGGAGTCTGAGGTTGAGGGGAGGGGTCTGAGGTTGAGGGGAGGTGTCTGAGGTTGAGGGGAGGGGTCTGAGATTGAGGGGAGGGGTCTGAGATTGAGGGGAGGGGTCTGAGGTTGAGGGGAGGGGTCTGAGATTGAGGGGAGGGGTCTGAGGTTGAGGGGAGGGGCCTGAGGTTGAGGGGAGGGGTTTGAGGTTGAGGGGAGGGATCTGAGATTGAGGGGAGGGGTCTGAGATTGAGGGGAGGGGTCTGAGGTTGAGGGGAGGGGCTTGACGTTGAGGGGAGGGGTCTGAGGTTGAGGGGAGGGGTCTGAGATTGAGGGGAGGGGCTTGAGGTTGAGGGGTGGGGTCTGAGATTGAGGGGAGGGGCTTGAGGTTGAGGGGTGGGGTCTGAGATTGAGGGGAGGGGTCTGAGATTGAAGGGAGGTGTCAGATTGAGGGGGAGGGGTCTGAGATTGAGGGGAGGGTCTGAGATTGAGGGGAGGGGCTTGAGGTTGAGGTGAGGGGTCTGAGATTGAGGGGAGGGGCTTGAGGTTGAGTGGAGGGGTCTGAGATTGAGGGGAGGGGTCTGAGGTTGAGGGGAGGGTCTGAGATTGAGGGGAGGGATCTGAGATTGAGGGGAGGTATCTGAGATTGAGGGGAGGGTCTGAGATTGAGGGCTGAGGCTTGAGGTTGATGGGAGGGTCTGAGATTGAGGGGAGGGGTCTGAGATTGAGGGGAGGGGTCTGAGGTTGAGGGGAGGGTCTGAGATTGAGGGGAGGGATCTGCGATTGAGGGGAGGGATCTGAGATTGAGGGGAGGGGTCTGAGGTTGAGGGGGTGGGTCTGAGGTTGAGAGGAGGTTCTGAGATTGAGGGGTGGGATCTGAGATTGAGGGGAGGGATCTGAGATTGAGGGGAGGTGTCTGAGGTTGAGGGGGAGGTGTCTGATGTTGAGCGGAGGGGCTTGAGGTTGAGGGGAGTGGTCGGAGATTGAGGGGAGGGGTCGGAGATTGAGGGGAGTGTCTGAGATTGAGGGGAGGGGTCTGAGGTTGAGGGGAGGGTCTGAGATTGAGGGGAGGGGCTTGAGGTTGAGGGGGAGGGGTCTGAGATTGAGGGGAGGGGTCTGGGATTGAGGGGAGGGGTCGGAGGTTGAGGGAGAGGGGTCTGAGGTTGAGGGGAGGGGTCTGAGGTTGAGGGGAGGGGTCTGAGATTGAGGGGATGGGTCTGAGATTGAGGGGAGGGGCTTGAGATTGAAGGGAGGTGTCTGAGGTTGAGGGGAGGGGTCAGTGAGGGGAGGGGTCTGAGATTGAGGGGAGAGCTTGAGATTGAGGGGAGGGGCTTGAGGTTGAGGGGAGGGGTCTGAGATTGAGGGGAGGGGTCTGAGATTGAGGGGAGGGGTCTGAGATTGAGGGGAGGGCTTGAGATTGAGGGGAGGGGCTTGAGGTTGAGGGGAGGGGTTTGAGATTGAGGGGGAGGGCTTGAGATTGAGGGGGAGGGGTCTGAGATTGATGGGAGGGGTCTGAGGTTGATGGGAGGGGTCTGAGATTGAGGGGAGGGGTCTGAGATTGAGGGGAGGGGTCTGAGATTGAGGGGAAGGTTCTGAGATTGAGTGGAGGGGTCTGAGATGGAGGGGAGGGGTCTGAGATTGAGGGGAGGGGTCTGAGATTGAGGGGAAGGTTCTGAGATTGAGGGGAGGGGTCTGAGATTGAGGGGTAGGTTCTGAGATTGAGGGGAGGGGTCTGAGATTGAGGAGAGGGGTCTGAGATTGAGGAGAGGGGTCTGAGATTGAGGGGAGGGGTCTGAGATTGAGGAGAGGGGTCTGAGATTGAGGGGAGGGGTCTGAGGTTGATGGGAGGGGTCTGAGATTGAGGGGAGGGGTCTGAGATTGAGGAGAGGGGTCTGAGATTGAGGGGAGGGGTCTGAGATTGAGGGGAGGGGCTTGAGTTTGAGGGGGAGGGGTCAGTGATTGAGGGGAGGGGTCTGAGATTGAGGGGAGGGGTCTGAGATTGAGGGGAGGGGTCAGAGATTGAGGGGAGGGGTCTGAGATTGAGGGGCGGGGTCAGTGATTGAGGGGAGGGGTCTGAGATTGAGGAGGAGGTGTCTGAGATTGAGGGGAGGGGTCTGAGATTGAGGGTGAGGGGTCAGTGATTGAGGGGGAGGGGTCTGAGATTGAGGGGGAGGGGTCTGAGATTGAGGGGATGTGTCAGTGATTGAGGGGAGGGGTCTGAGATTGAGGGGAGAGGTCTCAGATTGAGGGGAGGGGTCTGAGGTTGAGGGGCGGGGCTTGACGTTGAGGGGAGGGGTCTGAGGTTGAGGGGAGGGGTCTGAGATTGAGGGGAGGGGCTTGAGGTTAAGGGGTGGGGTCTGAGATTGAGGGGAGGGGCTTGTGGTTGAGGGATGGGGTCTGAGATTGAGGGGAGGGGTCTGAGGTTGAGGGGAGGGGTCTGAGGTTGAGGGGAGGGGTCTGAGATTGAGGGGAGGGGCTTGAGGTTGAGGGATGTGGTCTGAGATTGAGGGGAGGGGTCTGAGATTGAGGGGAGGTGTCAGATCGAGGGGGAGGGGTGTGAGATTGAGGGGAGGGTCTGAGATTGAGGGGAGGGGCTTGAGGTTGAGGGGAGGGATCTGAGGTTGAGTGGAGGGGTCTGAGATTGAGGGGTGAGGCTTGAGGTTGATGGGAGGGTCTGAGATTGAGGGGAGGGGTCTGAGATTGAGGGGAGGGGTCTGAGATTGAGGGGAGGGGTCTGAGATTGAGGGGAGGGGTCTGAGGTTGAGGGGAGGGGTCTGAGATTGAGGGGAGGGGCCTGAGATTGAGGGGTGGGGTCTCAGATTGAGGGGAGGGGTCTGAGATTGACGGGAGGGGTCTCAGATTGAGGGGGAGGGGTCTGAGATTGAGGGGTGGGGTCTGAGGTTGAGGGGAGGGGTCTGAGATTGAGGGGGTGGGGTCTCAGATTGAGGGGTGAGGTCTCAGATTGAGGGGTGGGGTCTGAGGTTGAGGGGGAGGGGTCTGAGATTGAGGGGTGTGGTCTGAGGTTGAGGGGAGGGGTCTCAGATTGAGGGGAGGGGTCTGAAGTTGAGGAGAGGGGTCTGAGATTGAGGGGAGGGGTCTGAGATTGAGGGGAGGGGTCTCAGATTGAGGGGAGGGGTCTGAGATTGAGGGGAGGGGTCTGAGATTGAGGGGAGGGGTCTGAGGTTGAGGGGAGCGGTCTCAGATTGAGGGGAGGGGTCTCAGATAGAGGGGAGGGGTCTGAGATTGAGGGGAGGGGTCTGAGGTTGAGGGGAGGGGTCTGAGATTGAGGGGAGGGGTCTGAGGTTGAGGGAAGGGTCTGAGATTGAGGGGGAGGGGTCTGAGGTTGAGGGGAGGGTCTGAGATTGAGGGGAGGGTCTGAGATTGAGGGGGAGGGGTCTGAGATTGAGGGGAGGGGTCTGAGGTTGAGGGGAGGGGCTTGACGTTGAGGGGAGGGGTCTGAGATTGAGGGAAGGGGTCTGAGATTGAGGGGAGGGGTCTGAGATTGAGGGGAGGGGTCTGAGATTGAGGGGAGGGGTCTGAGATTGTGGGGAGGGGTCTGAGGTTGAGGGGAGGGGTCTGAGATTGAGGTGAGGGGCTTGAGGTTGAGGGGGAGGGGTATGAGATTGAGGGGAGGAGTCTGAGATTGAGGGGAGGGGTCGGAGGTTGAGGGGATGGGTCTGAGGTTGAGGGGAGGGGTCTGAGATTGAGGGGAGGGGTCTGAAATTGAGGGGAGGGGTCTGAGATTGAGGGGAGGGGTCTGAGATTGAGGGGAGGGGTCTGCGGTTGAGGGGAGGGGCTTGAGGTTGAGGGGAGGGGTCTGAGGTTGAGGGGAGGGGTCTGAGGTTGAGGGGAGGGGCTTGAGGTTGAGGGGAGGGGTCTGAGGTTGAGGGGAGGGGTCTGAGGTTGAGGGGTGGGGTCTGAGATTGAGGGGAGGGGTCTGAGATTGAGGGGAGGGGCTTGACGTTGAGTGGAGGGGTCTGAGGTTGAGGGGAGGGGTCTGAGATTGAGGGGAGGGGCTTGAGGTTGAGGGGAGGGGTCTGCGGTTGAGGGGAGGGGTCTGAGGTTGAGGAGAGGGGTCTGAGATTGAGGGGAGGGGCTTGAGGACGAGGGGAGGGGTCTGAGATTGAGGGGAGGAGTCTGAGATTGAGGGGAGGAGTCTGAGGTTGAGGGGAGTAGTCTGAGGTTGAGGGGAGGGGTCTGAGGTTGAGGGGAGGGGTCTGAGGTTGAGGGGAGGTGTCTGAGGTTGAGGGGAGGGGCTGAGATTGAGGGGAGGGGTCTGAGATTGAGGGGAGGGGTCTGAGATTGAGGGGAGGGGTCTGAGGTTGAGGGGAGTGGTCTGAGGTTGAGGGAGGGGTCTGAGGTTGAGGGGAGGGGCTTGAGGTTGAGGGGAGGGGTCTGAGATTGAGGGGAGGGGCTTGAGGTTGAGGGGAGCGGTCTGAGATTGAGGGGAGGGGTCTGAGATTGAGGGGAGGGGTCTGAGGTTGAGGGGAGGGGCTTGACGTTGAGGGGAGGGGTCTGAGGTTGAGGGGAGGGGTCTGAGATTGAGGGGAGGGGCTTGAGGTTGAGGGGTGGGGTCTGAGATTGAGGGGAGGGGCTTGAGGTTGAGGGGTGGGGTCTGAGATTGAGGGGAGGGTCTGAGATTGAGGGCTGAGGCTTGAGGTTGATGGGAGGGTCTGAGATTGAGGGGAGGGGTCTGAGATTGAGGGGAGGGGTCTGAGGTTGAGGGGAGGGTCTGAGATTGAGGGGAGGGATCTGCGATTGAGGGGAGGGATCTGAGATTGAGGGGAGGGGTCTGAGGTTGAGGGGGTGGGTCTGAGGTTGAGAGGAGGTTCTGAGATTGAGGGGTGGGATCTGAGATTGAGGGGAGGGATCTGAGATTGAGGGGAGGTGTCTGAGGTTGAGGGGGAGGTGTCTGATGTTGAGCGGAGGGGCTTGAGGTTGAGGGGAGTGGTCGGAGATTGAGGGGAGGGGTCGGAGATTGAGGGGAGTGTCTGAGATTGAGGGGAGGGGTCTGAGGTTGAGGGGAGGGTCTGAGATTGAGGGGAGGGGCTTGAGGTTGAGGGGGAGGGGTCTGAGATTGAGGGGAGGGGTCTGGGATTGAGGGGAGGGGTCGGAGGTTGAGGGAGAGGAGTCTGAGGTTGAGGGGAGGGGTCTGAGGTTGAGGGGAGGGGTCTGAGATTGAGGGGATGGGTCTGAGATTGAGGGGAGGGGCTTGAGATTGAAGGGAGGTGTCTGAGGTTGAGGGGAGGGGTCAGTGAGGGGAGGGGTCTGAGATTGAGGGGAGTGCTTGAGATTGAGGGGAGGGGCTTGAGGTTGAGGGGAGGGGTCTGAGATTGAGGGGAGGGGTCTGAGATTGAGGGGAGGGGTCTGAGATTGAGGGGAGGGCTTGAGATTGAGGGGAGGGGCTTGAGGTTGAGGGGAGGGGTTTGAGATTGAGGGGGAGGGCTTGAGATTGAGGGGGAGGGGTCTGAGATTGATGGGAGGGGTCTGAGGTTGATGGGAGGGGTCTGAGATTGAGGGGAGGGGTCTGAGATTGAGGGGAAGGTTCTGAGATTGAGTGGAGGGGTCTGAGATGGAGGGGAGGGGTCTGAGATTGAGGGGAGGGGTCTGAGATTGAGGGGAAGGTTCTGAGATTGAGGGGAGGGGTCTGAGATTGAGGGGTAGGTTCTGAGATTGAGGGGAGGGGTCTGAGATTGAGGAGAGGGGTCTGAGATTGAGGAGAGGGGTCTGAGATTGAGGGGAGGGGTCTGAGATTGAGGAGAGGGGTCTGAGATTGAGGGGAGGGGTCTGAGGTTGATGGGAGGGGTCTGAGATTGAGGGGAGGGGTCTGAGATTGAGGAGAGGGGTCTGAGATTGAGGGGAGGGGTCTGAGATTGAGGGGAGGGGCTTGAGTTTGAGGGGGAGGGGTCAGTGATTGAGGGGAGGGGTCTGAGATTGAGGGGAGGGGTCTGAGATTGAGGGGCGGGGTCAGTGATTGAGGGGAGGGGTCTGAGATTGAGGAGGAGGGGTCTGAGATTGAGGGGAGGGGTCTGAGATTGAGGGTGAGGGGTCAGTGATTGAGGGGGAGGGGTCTGAGATTGAGGGGGAGGGGTCTGAGATTGAGGGGATGTGTCAGTGATTGAGGGGAGGGGTCTGAGATTGAGGGGAGAGGTCTCAGATTGAGGGGAGGGGTCTGAGGTTGAGGGGCGGGGCTTGACGTTGAGGGGAGGGGTCTGAGGTTGAGGGGAGGGGTCTGAGATTGAGGGGAGGGGTCTGAGATTGAGGGGAGGGGCTTGAGGTTAAGGGGTGGGGTCTGAGATTGAGGGGAGGGGCTTGTGGTTGAGGGATGGGGTCTGAGATTGAGGGGAGGGGTCTGAGGTTGAGGGGAGGGGTCTGAGGTTGAGGGGAGGGGTCTGAGATTGAGGGGAGGGGCTTGAGGTTGAGGGATGTGGTCTGAGATTGAGGGGAGGGGTCTGAGATTGAGGGGAGGTGTCAGATCGAGGGGGAGGGGTGTGAGATTGAGGGGAGGGTCTGAGATTGAGGGGAGGGGCTTGAGGTTGAGGGGAGGGATCTGAGGTTGAGTGGAGGGGTCTGAGATTGAGGGGTGAGGCTTGAGGTTGATGGGAGGGTCTGAGATTGAGGGGAGGGGTCTGAGATTGAGGGGAGGGGTCTGAGATTGAGGGGAGGGGTCTGAGATTGAGGGGAGGGGTCTGAGGTTGAGGGGAGGGGTCTGAGATTGAGGGGAGGGGCCTGAGATTGAGGGGTGGGGTCTCAGATTGAGGGGAGGGGTCTGAGATTGACGGGAGGGGTCTCAGATTGAGGGGGAGGGGTCTGAGATTGAGGGGTGGGGTCTGAGGTTGAGGGGAGGGGTCTGAGATTGAGGGGGTGGGGTCTCAGATTGAGGGGTGAGGTCTCAGATTGAGGGGTGGGGTCTGAGGTTGAGGGGGAGGGGTCTGAGATTGAGGGGTGTGGTCTGAGGTTGAGGGGAGGGGTCTCAGATTGAGGGGAGGGGTCTGAAGTTGAGGGGAGGGGTCTGAGATTGAGGGGAGGGGTCTGAGATTGAGGGGAGGGGTCTCAGATTGAGGGGAGGGGTCTCAGATTGAGGGGAGGGGTCTGAGATTGAGGGGAGGGGTCTGAGATTGAGGGGAGGGGTCTGAGATTGAGGGGAGCGGTCTCAGATTGAGGGGAGGGGTCTCAGATAGAGGGGAGGGGTCTGAGATTGAGGGGAGGGGTCTGAGGTTGAGGGGAGGGGTCTGAGATTGAGGGGAGGGGTCTGAGGTTGAGGGAAGGGTCTGAGATTGAGGGGGAGGGGTCTGAGGTTGAGGGGAGGGTCTGAGATTGAGGGGGAGGGGTCTGAGATTGAGGGGAGGGGTCTGAGGTTGAGGGGAGGGGCTTGACGTTGAGGGGAGGGGTCTGAGATTGAGGGAAGGGGTCTGAGATTGAGGGGAGGGGTCTGAGATTGAGGGCAGGGGTCTGAGATTGAGGGGAGGGGTCTGAGATTGAGGGGAGGGGTCTGAGATTGTGGGGAGGGGTCTGAGGTTGAGGGGAGGGGTCTGAGATTGAGGTGAGGGGCTTGAGGTTGAGGGGGAGGGGTATGAGATTGAGGGGAGGAGTCTGAGATTGAGGGGAGGGGTCGGAGGTTGAGGGGATGGGTCTGAGGTTGAGGGGAGGGGTCTGAGATTGAGGGGAGGGGTCTGAAATTGAGGGGAGGGGTCTGCGGTTGAGGGGAGGGGCTTGAGGTTGAGGGGAGGGGTCTGAGGTTGAGGGGAGGGGTCTGAGGTTGAGGGGAGGGGCTTGAGGTTGAGGGGAGGGGTCTGAGGTTGAGGGGAGGGGTCTGAGGTTGAGGGGTGGGGTCTGAGATTGAGGGGAGGGGTCTGAGATTGAGGGGAGGGGCTTGACGTTGAGTGGAGGGGTCTGAGGTTGAGGGGAGGGGTCTGAGATTGAGGGGAGGGGCTTGAGGTTGAGGGGAGGGGTCTGCGGTTGAGGGGAGGGGTCTGAGGTTGAGGAGAGGGGTCTGAGATTGAGGGGAGGGGCTTGAGGACGAGGGGAGGGGTCTGAGATTGAGGGGAGGAGTCTGAGATTGAGGGGAGGAGTCTGAGGTTGAGGGGAGGGGCTGAGATTGAGGGGAGGGGTCTGAGATTGAGGGGAGGGGTCTGAGATTGAGGGGAGGGGTCTGAGGTTGAGGGGAGTGGTCTGAGGTTGAGGGAGGGGTCTGAGGTTGAGGGGAGGGGCTTGAGGTTGAGGGGAGGGGTCTGAGATTGAGGGGAGGGGCTTGAGGTTGAGGGGAGCGGTCTGAGATTGAGGGGAGGGGTCTGAGATTGAGGGGAGGGGTCTGAGGTTGAGGGGAGGGGCTTGACGTTGAGGGGAGGGGTCTGAGGTTGAGGGGAGGGGCTTGAGATTGAGGGGAGGGGCTTGAGGTTGAGGGGTGGGGTCTGAGATTGAGGGGAGGGGTCTGAGATTGAGGGGAGGTGTCAGATTGAGGGGGAGGGGTCTGAGATTGAGGGGAGGGTCTGAGATTGAGGGGAGGGGCTTGAGGTTGAGGTGAGGCGTCTGAGATTGAGGGGAGGGGCTTGAGGTTGAGTGGAGGGGTCTGAGGTTGAGGGGAGGGGCTGAGATTGAGGGGAGGGGTCTGAGATTGAGGGGAGGGGTCTGAGATTGAGGGGAGGGGTCTGAGGTTGAGGGGAGTGGTCTGAGGTTGAGGGAGGGGTCTGAGGTTGAGGGGAGGGGCTTGAGGTTGAGGGGAGGGGTCTGAGATTGAGGGGAGGGGCTTGAGGTTGAGGGGAGCGGTCTGAGATTGAGGGGAGGGGTCTGAGATTGAGGGGAGGGGTCTGAGGTTGAGGGGAGGGGCTTGACGTTGAGGGGAGGGGTCTGAGGTTGAGGGGAGGGGTCTGAGATTGAGGGGAGGGGCTTGAGATTGAGGGGAGGGGCTTGAGGTTGAGGGGTGGGGTCTGAGATTGAGGGGAGGGGTCTGAGATTGAGGGGAGGTGTCAGATTGAGGGGGAGGGGTCTGAGATTGAGGGGAGGGTCTGAGATTGAGGGGAGGGGCTTGAGGTTGAGGTGAGGCGTCTGAGATTGAGGGGAGGGGCTTGAGGTTGAGTGGAGGGGTCTGAGATTGAGGGGAGGGGTCTGAGGTTGAGGGGAAGGTCTGAGATTGAGGGGAGGGATCTGAGATTGAGGGGAGGGATCTGAGATTGAGGGGAGGGTCTGAGATTGAGGGCTGAGGCTTGAGGTTGATGGGAGGGTCTGAGATTGAGGGGAGGGGTCTGAGGTTGAGGGGAGGGGTCTGAGGTTGAGGGGAGGGATCTGAGATTGAGGGGAGGGATCTGAGATTGAGGGGAGGGATCTGAGATTGAGGGGAGGGGTCTGAGGTTGAGGGGGTGGGTCTGAGGTTGAGAGGAGGTTCTGAGATTGAGGGGTGGGATCTGAGATTGAGGGGAGGGATCTGAGATTGAGGGGAGGTGTCTGAGGTTGAGGGGGAGGTGTCTGATGTTGAGGGGAGGGGCTTGAGGTTGAGGGGAGTGGTCGGAGATTGAGGGGAGGGGTCGGAGATTGAGGGGAGGGTCTGAGATTGAGGGGAGGGGTCTGAGGTTGAGGGGAGGGTCTGGGATTGAGGGGAGGGGCTTGAGGTTGAGGGGGAGGGGTCTGAGATTGAGGGGAGGGGTCTGGGATTGAGGGGAGGGGTCGGAGGTTGAGGGAGAGGGGTCTGAGGTTGAGG
Organism: Pristiophorus japonicus; assembly: GCF_044704955.1. Lineage (NCBI taxonomy): Eukaryota > Metazoa > Chordata > Chondrichthyes > Pristiophoridae > Pristiophorus > Pristiophorus japonicus. Next base: position 20,836 of record NW_027251818.1, on the reverse strand, counting down.
GGAAGGGTCTGAGGTTGAGGGGAGGGGTCTGAGATTGAGGGGATGGGTCTGAGATTGAGGGGAGGGGCTTGAGATTGAAGGGAGGTGTCTGAGGTTGAGGGGAGGGGTCAGTGATTGAGGGGAGGGGTCTGAGATTGAGGGTGAGGGGTCAGTGATTGAGGGGGAGGGGTCTGAGATTGAGGGGGAGGGGTCTGAGATTGAGGAGAGGGGTCTGAGATTGAGGGGAGGGGTCTGAGATTGAGGGGAGGGGCTTGAGTTTGAGGGGGAGGGGTCAGTGATTGAGGGGAGGGGTCTGAGATTGAGGGGAGGGGTCTGAGATTGAGGGGAGGGGTCAGTGATTGAGGGGAGGGGTCTGAGATTGAGGGGCGGGGTCAGTGATTGAGGGGAGGGGTCTGAGATTGAGGAGGAGGGGTCTGAGATTGAGGGGAGGGGTCTGAGATTGAGGGTGAGGGGTCAGTGATTGAGGGGGAGGGGTCTGAGATTGAGGGGATGTGTCAGTGATTGAGGGGAGGGGTCTGAGATTGAGGGGAGAGGTCTGAGATTGAGGGGAGGGGTCTGAGGTTGAGGGGCGGGGCTTGACGTTGAGGGGAGGGGTCTGAGGTTGAGGGGAGGGGTCTGAGATTGAGGGGAGGGGCTTGAGGTTAAGGGGTGGGGTCTGAGATTGAGGGGAGGGGCTTGTGGTTGAGGGATGGGGTCTGAGATTGAGGGGAGGGGTCTGACGTTGAGGGGAGGGGTCTGAGGTTGAGGGAAGGGGTCTGAGATTGAGGGGAGGGGCTTGAGGTTGAGGGATGTGGTCTGAGATTGAGGGGAGGGGTCTGAGATTGAGGGGAGGTGTCAGATCGAGGGGGAGGGGTGTGAGATTGAGGGGAGGGTCTGAGATTGAGGGGATGGGGCTTGAGGTTGAGGGGAGGGATCTGAGGTTGAGTGGAGGGGTCTGAGATTGAGGGGTGAGGCTTGAGGTTGATGGGAGGGTCTGAGATTGAGGGGAGGGGTCTGAGATTGAGGGGAGGGGTCTGAGATTGAGGGGAGGGGTCTGAGATTCAGGGGAGGGGTCTGAGATTGAGGGGAGGGGTCTGAGATTGAGGGGAGGGGTCTGAGATTGAGGGGAGGGGCCTGAGATTGAGGGGTGGGGTCTCAGATTGAGGGGAGGGGTCTGAGATTGACGGGAGGGGTCTCAGATTGAGGGGGAGGGGTCTGAGATTGAGGGGTGGGGTCTGAGGTTGAGGGGAGGGGTCTGAGATTGAGGGGGTGGGGTCTCAGATTGAGGGGTGGGGTCTGAGGTTGAGGGGGAGGGGTCTGAGATTGAGGGGTGTGGTCTGAGGTTGAGGGGAGGGGTCTCAGATTGAGGGGAGGGGTCTGAAGTTGAGGGGAGGGGTCTGAGATTGAGGGGAGGGGTCTGAGATTGAGGGGAGGGGTCTCAGATTGAGGGGAGGGGTCTGAGATTGAGGGGAGGGGTCTGAGATTGAGGGGAGGGGTCTGAGGTTGAGGGGAGCGGTCTCAGATTGAGGGGAGGGGTCTCAGATAGAGGGGAGGGGTCTGAGATTGAGGGGAGGGGTCTGAGGTTGAGGGGAGGGGCTTGACGTTGAGGGGAGGGGTCTGAGGTTGAGGGGAGGGTCTGAGATTGAGGGGGAGGGGTCTGAAGTTGAGGGGAGGGTCTGAGATTGAGGGGGAGGGGTCTGAGGTTGAGGGGAGGGTCTGAGATTGAGGGGGAGGGGTCTGAGATTGAGGGGAGGGGTCTGAGGTTGAGGGGAGGGGTCTGAGGTTGAGGGAAGGGTCTGAGATTGAGGGGGAGGGGTCTGAGGTTGAGGGGAGGGTCTGAGATTGAGGGGGAGGGGTCTGAGATTGAGGGGAGGGGTCTGAGGTTGAGGGGAGGGGCTTGACGTTGAGGGGAGGGGTCTGAGATTGAGGGAAGGGGTCTGAGATTGAGGGGAGGGGTCTGAGATTGAGGGGAGGGGTCTGAGATTGAGGGGAGTGGTCTGAGATTGTGGGGAGGGGTCTGAGGTTGAGGGGAGGGGTCTGAGATTGAGGTGAGGGGCTTGAGGTTGAAGGGGAGGGGTATGAGATTGAGGGGAGGAGTCTGAGATTGAGGGGAGGGGTCTGCGGTTGAGGGGGGGGGCTTGAGGTTGAGGGGAGGGGTCTGAGGTTGAGGGGAGGGGTCTGAAATTGAGGGGAGGGGTCTGAGATTGAGGGGAGGGGTCTGAGATTGAGGGGAGGGGTCTGCGGTTGAGGGGGGGGGCTTGAGGTTGAGGGGAGGGGTCTGAGGTTGAGGGGAGGGATCTGAGGTTGAGGGGAGGGGTCTGAGACTGAGGGGAGGGGCTTGAGGTTGAGGGGAGGGGTCTGAGACTGACGGGAGGGGTCTGAGGTTGAGGGGTGGAGTCTGAGATTGAGGGGAGGGGTCTGAGATTGAGGGGAGGGGCTTGACGTTGAGTGGAGGGGTCTGAGGTTGAGGGGAGGGGTCTGAGATTGAGGGGAGGGGCTTGAGGTTGAGGGGAGGGGTCTGCGATTGAGGGGAGGGGTCTGAGGTTGAGGAGAGGGGTCTGAGATTGAGGGGAGGGGCTTGAGGACGAGGGGAGGGGTCTGAGATTGAGGGGAGGAGTCTGAGGTTGAGGGGAGGAGTCTGAGGTCGAGGGGAGGAGTCTGAGGTCGAGGGGAGGGGTCTGAGGTTGAGGGGAGGTGTCTGAGGTTGAGGGGAGGGGGCCGAGATTGAGGGGAGGGGTCTGAGATTGAGGGGAGGGGTCTGAGGTTGAGGGGAGTGGTCTGAGATTGAGGGGAGGGGTCTGAGGTTGAGGGGAGGGGCTTGAGGTTGAGGGGAGGGGTCTGAGATTGAGGGGAGGGGCTTGAGGTTGAGGGGAGCGGTCTGAGATTGAGGGGAGGGGTCTGAGGTTGAGGGGAGGGGCTTGACGTTGAGGGGAGGGGTCTGAGGTTGAGGGGAGGGGTCTGAGATTGAGGGGAGGGGCTTGAGGTTCAGGGGTGGGGTCTGAGATTGAGGGGAGGGGCTTGAGGTTGAGGGGTGGGGTCTGAGATTGAGGGGAGGGGTCTGAGATTGAGGGGAGGTGTCAGATTGAGGGGGAGGGGTCTGAGATTGAGGGGAGGGTCTGAGATTGAGGGGAGGGGCTTGAGGTTGAGGTGAGGCGTCTGAGATTGAGGGGAGGGGCTTGAGGTTGAGTGGAGGGGTCTGAGATTGAGGGGAGGGGTCTGAGGTTGAGGGGAAGGTCTGAGATTGAGGGGAGGGATCTGAGATTGAGGGGAGGGATCTGAGATTGAGGGGAGGGATCTGAGATTGAGGGGAGGGTCTGAGATTGAGGGCTGAGGCTTGAGGTTGATGGGAGGGTCTGAGATTGAGGGGAGGGGTCTGAGATTGAGGGGAGGGGTCTGAGGTTGAGGGGAGGGGTCTGAGGTTGAGGGGAGGGATCTGAGATTGAGGGGAGGGATCTGAGATTGAGGGGAGGGGTCTGAGGTTGAGGGGGTGGGTCTGAGGTTGAGAGGAGGTTCTGAGATTGAGGGGTGGGATCTGAGATTGAGGGGAGGGATCTGAGATTGAGGGGAGGTGTCTGAGGTTGAGGGGGAGGTGTCTGATGTTGAGGGGAGGGGCTTGAGGTTGAGGGGAGTGGTCGGAGATTGAGGGGAGGGGTCGGAGATTGAGGGGAGGGTCTGAGATTGAGGGGAGGGGTCTGAGGTTGAGGGGAGGGTCTGAGATTGAGGGGAGGGTCTGAGATTGAGGGGAGGGGTCTGAGATTGAGGGGAGGGGTCTGGGATTGAGGGGAGGGGTCGGAGGTTGAGGGAGAGGGGTCTGAGGTTGAGGGGAAGGGTCTGAGGTTGAGGGGAGGGGTCTGAGATTGAGGGGATGGGTCTGAGATTGAGGGGAGGGACTTGAGATTGAAGGGAGGTGTCTGAGGTTGAGGGGAGGGGTCAGTGATTGAGGGGAGGGGTCTGAGATTGAGGGGAGTGCTTGAGGTTGAGGGGAGGGGCTTGAGGTTGAGGGGAGGGGTCTGAGATTGAGGGGAGGGGTCTGAGATTGAGGGGAGGGGTCTGAGATTGAGGGGAGGGGTCTGAGATTGAGGGGAGGGGTCTGAGATTGAGGGGAGGGGTCTGAGATTGAGGGGAGGGGTCTGAGATTGAGGGGAGGGGTCTGAGATTGAGGGGAGGGCTTGAGATTGAGGGGAGGGGCTTGAGGTTGAGGGGAGGGGTTTGAGATTGAGGGGGACGGCTTGAGATTGAGGGGAGGGGCTTGAGGTTGAGGGGGAGGGGTCTGAGATTGATGGGAGGGGTCTGAGGTTGATGGGAGGGGTCTGAGGTTGATGGGAGGGGTCTGAGATTGAGGGGAGGGGTCTGAGATTGAGGGGAGGGGTCTGAGATTGAGGGGAGGGGTCTGAGATTGAGGGGAGGGGTCTGAGATTGAGGGGAAGGTTCTGAGATTGAGGGGAGGGGTCTGAGATTGAGGGGATGGGTCTGAGATTGAGGGGAAGGTGTCTGATGTTGAGGGGAGGGGCTTGAGGTTGAGGGGAGTGGTCAGAGATTGAGGGGAGGGGTCGGAGATTGAGGGGAGGGTCTGAGATTGACGGGAGGGGTCTGAGGTTGAGGGGAGGGTCTGAGATTGAGGGGAGGGTCTGAGATTGAGGGGAGGGGTCTGAGATTGAGGGGAGGGGTCTGGGATTGAGGGGAGGGGTCGGAGGTTGAGGGAGAGGGGTCTGAGGTTGAGGGGAAGGGTCTGAGGTTGAGGGGAGGGTTCTGAGATTGAGGGGATGGGTCTGAGATTGAGGGGTGGGGCTTGAGATTGAAGGGAGGTGTCTGAGGTTGAGGGGAGGGGTCAGTGATTGAGGGGAGGGGTCTGAGATTGAGGGGAGGGGTCTGAGATTGAGGGGAGTGCTTGAGATTGAGGGGAGGGGCTTGAGGTTGAGGGGAGGGGTCTGAGATTGAGGGGAGGGCTTGAGATTGAGGGGAGGGGCTTGAGGTTGAGGGGAGGGGTTTGAGATTGAGGGGGACGGCTTGAGATTGAGGGGAGGGGCTTGAGGTTGAGGGGGAGGTGTCTGAGATTGATGGGAGGGGTCTGAGGTTGATGGGAGGGGTCTGAGGTTGATGGGAGGGGTCTGAGGTTGATGGGAGGGGTCTGAGATTGAGGGGAGGGGTCTGAGATTGAGGGGAGGGGTCTGAGATTGAGGGGAGGGGTCTGAGATTGAGGGGAGGGGTCTGAGATTGAGGGGAAGGTTCTGAGATTGAGGGGAGGGGTCTGAGATTGAGGGGAAGGTTCTGAGATTGAGGGGAGGGGTCTGAGATTGAGAAGAGGGGTCTGAGATTGAGGAGAGGGGTCTGAGATTGAGGGGAGGGGTCTGAGATTGAGGGGAGGGGTCTGAGATTGAGGGGAGGGGTCTGAGATTGAGGGGAAGGTTCTGAGATTGAGGGGAGGGGTCTGAGATTGAGGGGAAGGTTCTGAGATTGAGGGGAGGGGTCTGAGATTGAGAAGAGGGGTCTGAGATTGAGGAGAGGGGTCTGAGATTGAGGGGAGGGGTCTGAGATTGAGGGGAGGGGTCTGAGATTGAGGAGAGGGGTCTGAGATTGAGGGGAGGGGTCTGAGGTTGATGGGAGGGGTCTGAGATTGAGGGGAGGGGTCTGAGATTGAGGAGAGGGGTCTGAGATTGAGGGGAGGGGTCTGAGATTGAGGGGAGGGGTCTGAGATTGAGGGGAGGGGCTTGAGTTTGAGGGGGAGGGGTCAGTGATTGAGGGGAGGGGTCTGAGATTGAGGGGAGGGGTCTGAGATTGAGGGGAGGGGTCAGTGATTGAGGGGAGGGGTCTGAGATTGAGGGGCGGGGTCAGTGATTGAGGGGAGGGGTCTGAGATTGAGGAGGAGGGGTCTGAGATTGAGGGGAGGGGTCTGAGATTGAGGGGAGGGGTCTGGGATTGAGGGGAGGGGTCGGAGGTTGAGGGAGAGGGGTCTGAGGTTGAGGGGAAGGGTCTGAGGTTGAGGGGAGGGTTCTGAGATTGAGGGGATGGGTCTGAGATTGAGGGGTGGGGCTTGAGATTGAAGGGAGGTGTCTGAGGTTGAGGGGAGGGGTCAGTGATTGAGGGGAGGGGTCTGAGATTGAGGGGAGGGGTCTGAGATTGAGGGGAGTGCTTGAGATTGAGGGGAGGGGCTTGAGGTTGAGGGGAGGGGTCTGAGATTGAGGGGAGGGCTTGAGATTGAGGGGAGGGGCTTGAGGTTGAGGGGAGGGGTTTGAGATTGAGGGGGACGGCTTGAGATTGAGGGGAGGGGCTTGAGGTTGAGGGGGAGGTGTCTGAGATTGATGGGAGGGGTCTGAGGTTGATGGGAGGGGTCTGAGGTTGATGGGAGGGGTCTGAGGTTGATGGGAGGGGTCTGAGATTGAGGGGAGGGGTCTGAGATTGAGGGGAGGGGTCTGAGATTGAGGGGAGGGGTCTGAGATTGAGGGGAGGGGTCTGAGATTGAGGGGAAGGTTCTGAGATTGAGGGGAAGGTTCTGAGATTGAGGGGAAGGTTCTGAGATTGAGGGGAGGGGTCTGAGATTGAGAAGAGGGGTCTGAGATTGAGGAGAGGGGTCTGAGATTGAGGGGAGGGGTCTGAGATTGAGGGGAGGGGTCTGAGATTGAGGGGAGGGGTCTGAGATTGAGGGGAAGGTTCTGAGATTGAGGGGAGGGGTCTGAGATTGAGGGGAAGGTTCTGAGATTGAGGGGAGGGGTCTGAGATTGAGGGGATGGGTCTGAGATTGAGGGGAAGGTGTCTGATGTTGAGGGGAGGGGCTTGAGGTTGAGGGGAGTGGTCGGAGATTGAGGGGAGGGGTCGGAGATTGAGGGGAGGGTCTGAGATTGACGGGAGGGGTCTGAGGTTGAGGGGAGGGTCTGAGATTGAGGGGAGGGTCTGAGATTGAGGGGAGGGGTCTGAGATTGAGGGGAGGGGTCTGGGATTGAGGGGAGGGGTCGGAGGTTGAGGGAGAGGGGTCTGAGGTTGAGGGGAAGGGTCTGAGGTTGAGGGGAGGGTTCTGAGATTGAGGGGATGGGTCTGAGATTGAGGGGTGGGGCTTGAGATTGAAGGGAGGTGTCTGAGGTTGAGGGGAGGGGTCAGTGATTGAGGGGAGGGGTCTGAGATTGAGGGGAGGGGTCTGAGATTGAGGGGAGTGCTTGAGATTGAGGGGAGGGGCTTGAGGTTGAGGGGAGGGGTCTGAGATTGAGGGGAGGGCTTGAGATTGAGGGGAGGGGCTTGAGGTTGAGGGGAGGGGTTTGAGATTGAGGGGGACGGCTTGAGATTGAGGGGAGGGGCTTGAGGTTGTCTGAGATTGATGGGAGGGGTCTGAGGGTTGATGGGAGGGGTCTGAGGTTGATGGGGAGGGGTCTGAGGTTGATGGGAGGGGTCTGAGATTGAGGGGAGGGGTCTGAGATTGAGGGGAGGGGTCTGAGATTGAGGGGAGGGTCTGAGATTGAGGGGAGGGGTCTGAGATTGAGGGAAGGTCTGAGATTGAGGGAGGGTCTGAGATTGAGGGGAAGGTTCTGAGATTGAGGGGAGGGGTCTGAGATTGAGAAGAGGGGTCTGAGATTGAGGGAGAGGGGTCTGAGATTGAGGGGAGGGTCTGAGATTGAGGGAGGGGTCTGAGATTGAGGGGAGGGGTCTGAGATTGAGGGGAAGGTTCTGAGATTGAGGGAGGGGTCTGAGATTGAGGGGAAGGTTCTGAGATTGAGGGGAGGGGTCTGAGATTGAGAAGAGGGGTCTGAGATTGAGGAGAGGGGTCTGAGATTGAGGGGAGGGGTCTGAGATTGAGGGGAGGGGTCTGAGATTGAGGAGAGGGGTCTGAGGTTGATGGGAGGGGTCTGAGATTGAGGGGAGGGGTCTGAGATGAGGAGAGGGGTCTGAGATTGAGGGGAGGGGTCTGAGATGAGGGAGGGGTCTGAGATTGAGGGAGGGGCTTGAGTTTGAGGGGGAGGGGTCAGTGATTGAGGGGAGGGGTCTGAGATTGAGGGGAGGGGTCTGAGATTGAGGGGAGGGGTCAGTGATTGAGGGGAGGGGTCTGAGATTGAGGGCGGGGTCAGTGATTGAGGGGAGGGGTCTGAGATTGAGGAGGAGGGGTCTGAGATTGAGGGGAGGGGTCTGAGATTGAGGGGAGGGGTCTGGGATTGAGGGGAGGGGTCGGAGGTTGAGGGAGAGGGGTCTGAGGTTGAGGGGAAGGGTCTGAGGTTGAGGGGAGGGTTCTGAGATTGAGGGGATGGGTCTGAGATTGAGGGGTGGGGCTTGAGATTGAAGGGAGGTGTCTGAGGTTGAGGGGAGGGGTCAGTGATTGAGGGGAGGGGTCTGAGATTGAGGGGAGGGGTCTGAGATTGAGGGGAGTGCTTGAGATTGAGGGGAGGGGCTTGAGGTTGAGGGGAGGGGTCTGAGATTGAGGGGAGGGCTTGAGATTGAGGGGAGGGGCTTGAGGTTGAGGGGAGGGGTTTGAGATTGAGGGGGACGGCTTGAGATTGAGGGGAGGGGCTTGAGGTTGAGGGGGAGGTGTCTGAGATTGATGGGAGGGGTCTGAGGTTGATGGGAGGGGTCTGAGGTTGATGGGAGGGGTCTGAGGTTGATGGGAGGGGTCTGAGATTGAGGGGAGGGGTCTGAGATTGAGGGGAGGGGTCTGAGATTGAGGGGAGGGGTCTGAGATTGAGGGGAGGGGTCTGAGATTGAGGGGAAGGTTCTGAGATTGAGGGGAAGGTTCTGAGATTGAGGGGAAGGTTCTGAGATTGAGGGGAGGGGTCTGAGATTGAGAAGAGGGGTCTGAGATTGAGGAGAGGGGTCTGAGATTGAGGGGAGGGGTCTGAGATTGAGGGGAGGGGTCTGAGATTGAGGGGAGGGGTCTGAGATTGAGGGGAAGGTTCTGAGATTGAGGGGAGGGGTCTGAGATTGAGGGGAAGGTTCTGAGATTGAGGGGAGGGGTCTGAGATTGAGAAGAGGGGTCTGAGATTGAGGAGAGGGGTCTGAGATTGAGGGGAGGGGTCTGAGATTGAGGGGAGGGGTCTGAGATTGAGGAGAGGGGTCTGAGATTGAGGGGAGGGGTCTGAGGTTGATGGGAGGGGTCTGAGATTGAGGGGAGGGGTCTGAGATTGAGGAGAGGGGTCTGAGATTGAGGGGAGGGGTCTGAGATTGAGGAGAGGGGTCTGAGATTGAGGGGAGGGGTCTGAGGTTGATGGGAGGGGTCTGAGATTGAGGGGAGGGGTCTGAGATTGAGGAGAGGGGTCTGAGATTGAGGGGAGGGGTCTGAGATTGAGGGGAGGGGTCTGAGACTGAGGGGAGGGGTCTGAGATTGAGGGGAGGGGCTTGAGTTTGAGGGGGAGGGGTCAGTGATTGAGGGGAGGGGTCTGAGATTGAGGGGAGGGGTCTGAGATTGAGGGGAGGGGTCAGTGATTGAGGGGAGGGGTCTGAGATTGAGGGGAGGGGTCTGAGATTGAGGGGCGGGGTCAGTGATTGAGGGGAGGGGTCTGAGATTGAGGAGGAGGGGTCTGAGATTGAGGGGAGGGGTCTGAGATTGAGGGTGAGGGGTCAGTGATCGAGGGGGAGGGGTCTGAGATTGAGGGGGAGGTGTCTGAAATTGAGGGGAGGTGTCAGTGATTGAGGGGAGGGGTCTGAGGTTGAGGGGAGGGGCTTGATGTTGAGGGGAGGGGTCTGAGGTTGAGGGGATGGGTCTGAGATTGAGGGGAGGGGCTTGAGGTTGAGGGGTGGGATCTGAGATTGAGGGGAGGGGCTTGAGGTTGAGGGTGGGGTCTGAGATTGAGGGTAGGGGTCTGAGGTTGAGGGGAGTGGTCTGAGATTGAGGGGAGGGGTCTGAGATTGAGGGGAAGGTTCTGAGATTGAGGGGAGGGGTCTGAGATTGAGGAGAGGGGTCTGAGATTGAGGAGAGGGGTCTGAGATTGAGAGGAGGGGTCTGAGATTGAGGAGAGGGGTCTGAGATTGAGGGGAGGGGTCTGAGGTTGATGGGAGGGGTCTGAGATTGAGGGGAGGGGTCTGAGATTGAGGAGAGGGGTCTGAGATTGAGGGGAGGGGCTTGAGTTTGAGGGGGAGGGGTCAGTGATTGAGGGGAGGGGTCTGAGATTGAGGGGAGGGGTCTGAGATTGAGGGGAGGGGTCTGAGATTGAGGGGAGGAGTCAGTGATTGAGGGGAGGGGTCTGAGATTGAGGGGAGGGGTCTGAGATTGAGGGGAGGGGTCTGAGATTGAGGGGAGGGGTCTGAGATTGAGGAGGAGGGGTCTGAGATTGAGGGGAGGGTTCTAAGATTGAGGGTGAGGGGTCAGTGATTGAGGGGGAGGGGTCAGTGATTGAGGGGGAGGGGTCTGAGATTGAGGGGGAGGGGTCTGAAATTGAGGGGAGGTGTCAGTGATTGAGGGGAGGGGTCTGAGGTTGAGGGGAGGGGCTTGACGTTGAGGGGAGGGGTCTGAGGTTGAGGGGATGGGTCTGAGATTGAGGGGAGGGATCTGAGATTGAGGGGAGGGTCTGAGATTGAGGGCTGAGGCTTGAGGTTGATGGGAGGGTCTGAGATTGAGGGGAGGGGTCTGAGATTGAGGGGAGGGGTCTGAGGTTGAGGGGAGGGGTCTGAGGTTGAGGGGAGGGATCTGAGATTGAGGGGAGGGATCTGAGATTGAGGGGAGGGGTCTGAGGTTGAGGGGGTGGGTCTGAGGTTGAGAGGAGGTTCTGAGATTGAGGGGTGGGATCTGAGATTGAGGGGAGGGATCTGAGATTGAGGGGAGGTGTCTGAGGTTGAGGGGGAGGTGTCTGATGTTGAGGGGAGGGGCTTGAGGTTGAGGGGAGTGGTCGGAGATTGAGGGGAGGGGTCGGAGATTGAGGGGAGGGTCTGAGATTGAGGGGAGGGGTCTGAGGTTGAGGGGAGGGTCTGAGATTGAGGGGAGGGTCTGAGATTGAGGGGAGGGGTCTGAGATTGAGGGGAGGGGTCTGGGATTGAGGGGAGGGGTCGGAGGTTGAGGGAGAGGGGTCTGAGGTTGAGGGGAAGGGTCTGAGGTTGAGGGGAGGGGTCTGAGATTGAGGGGATGGGTCTGAGATTGAGGGGAGGGGCTTGAGATTGAAGGGAGGTGTCTGAGGTTGAGGGGAGGGGTCAGTGATTGAGGGGAGGGGTCTGAGATTGAGGGGAGTGCTTGAGGTTGAGGGGAGGGGCTTGAGGTTGAGGGGAGGGGTCTGAGATTGAGGGGAGGGGTCTGAGATTGAGGGGAGGGGTCTGAGATTGAGGGGAGGGGTCTGAGATTGAGGGGAGGGGTCTGAGATTGAGGGGAGGGGTCTGAGATTGAGGGGAGGGCTTGAGATTGAGGGGAGGGGCTTGAGGTTGAGGGGAGGGGTTTGAGATTGAGGGGGACGGCTTGAGATTGAGGGGAGGGGCTTGAGGTTGAGGGGGAGGGGTCTGAGATTGATGGGAGGGGTCTGAGGTTGATGGGAGGGGTCTGAGGTTGATGGGAGGGGTCTGAGATTGAGGGGAGGGGTCTGAGATTGAGGGGAGGGGTCTGAGATTGAGGGGAGGGGTCTGAGATTGAGGGGAGGGGTCTGAGATTGAGGGGAAGGTTCTGAGATTGAGGGGAGGGGTCTGAGATTGAGGGGATGGGTCTGAGATTGAGGGGAAGGTGTCTGATGTTGAGGGGAGGGGCTTGAGGTTGAGGGGAGTGCTCGGAGATTGAGGGGAGGGGTCGGAGATTGAGGGGAGGGTCTGAGATTGAGGGGAGGGGTCTGAGGTTGAGGGGAGGGTCTGAGATTGAGGGGAGGGTCTGAGATTGAGGGGAGGGGTCTGAGATTGAGGGGAGGGGTCTGGGATTGAGGGGAGGGGTCGGAGGTTGAGGGAGAGGGGTCTGAGGTTGAGGGGAAGGGTCTGAGGTTGAGGGGAGGGTTCTGAGATTGAGGGGATGGGTCTGAGATTGAGGGGTGGGGCTTGAGATTGAAGGGAGGTGTCTGAGGTTGAGGGGAGGGGTCAGTGATTGAGGGGAGGGGTCTGAGATTGAGGGGAGGGGTCTGAGATTGAGGGGAGTGCTTGAGATTGAGGGGAGGGGCTTGAGGTTGAGGGGAGGGGTCTGAGATTGAGGGGAGGGCTTGAGATTGAGGGGAGGGGCTTGAGGTTGAGGGGAGGGGTCTGAGATTGAGGGGAGGGCTTGAGATTGAGGGGAGGGGCTTGAGGTTGAGGGGAGGGGTTTGAGATTGAGGGGGACGGCTTGAGATTGAGGGGAGGGGCTTGAGGTTGAGGGGGAGGTGTCTGAGATTGATGGGAGGGGTCTGAGGTTGATGGGAGGGGTCTGAGGTTGATGGGAGGGGTCTGAGGTTGATGGGAGGGGTCTGAGATTGAGGGGAGGGGTCTGAGATTGAGGGGAGGGGTCTGAGATTGAGGGGAGGGGTCTGAGATTGAGGGGAGGGGTCTGAGATTGAGGGGAAGGTTCTGAGATTGAGGGGAAGGTTCTGAGATTGAGGGGAAGGTTCTGAGATTGAGGGGAGGGGTCTGAGATTGAGAAGAGGGGTCTGAGATTGAGGAGAGGGGTCTGAGATTGAGGGGAGGGGTCTGAGATTGAGGGGAGGGGTCTGAGATTGAGGGGAGGGGTCTGAGATTGAGGGGAAGGTTCTGAGATTGAGGGGAGGGGTCTGAGATTGAGGGGAAGGTTCTGAGATTGAGGGGAGGGGTCTGAGATTGAGAAGAGGGGTCTGAGATTGAGGAGAGGGGTCTGAGATTGAGGGGAGGGGTCTGAGATTGAGGGGAGGGGTCTGAGATTGAGGAGAGGGGTCTGAGATTGAGGGGAGGGGTCTGAGGTTGATGGGAGGGGTCTGAGATTGAGGGGAGGGGTCTGAGATTGAGGAGAGGGGTCTGAGATTGAGGGGAGGGGTCTGAGATTGAGGGGAGGGGTCTGAGACTGAGGGGAGGGGTCTGAGATTGAGGGGAGGGGCTTGAGTTTGAGGGGGAGGGGTCAGTGATTGAGGGGAGGGGTCTGAGATTGAGGGGAGGGGTCTGAGATTGAGGGGAGGGGTCAGTGATTGAGGGGAGGGGTCTGAGATTGAGGGGAGGGGTCTGAGATTGAGGGGCGGGGTCAGTGATTGAGGGGAGGGGTCTGAGATTGAGGAGGAGGGGTCTGAGATTGAGGGGAGGGGTCTGAGATTGAGGGTGAGGGGTCAGTGATCGAGGGGGAGGGGTCTGAGATTGAGGGGGAGGTGTCTGAAATTGAGGGGAGGTGTCAGTGATTGAGGGGAGGGGTCTGAGGTTGAGGGGAGGGGCTTGATGTTGAGGGGAGGGGTCTGAGGTTGAGGGGATGGGTCTGAGATTGAGGGGAGGGGCTTGAGGTTGAGGGGTGGGATCTGAGATTGAGGGGAGGGGCTTGAGGTTGAGGGTGGGGTCTGAGATTGAGGGTAGGGGTCTGAGGTTGAGGGGAGTGGTCTGAGATTGAGGGGAGGGGTCTGAGATTGAGGGGAAGGTTCTGAGATTGAGGGGAGGGGTCTGAGATTGAGGAGAGGGGTCTGAGATTGAGGAGAGGGGTCTGAGATTGAGAGGAGGGGTCTGAGATTGAGGAGAGGGGTCTGAGATTGAGGGGAGGGGTCTGAGGTTGATGGGAGGGGTCTGAGATTGAGGGGAGGGGTCTGAGATTGAGGAGAGGGGTCTGAGATTGAGGGGAGGGGCTTGAGTTTGAGGGGGAGGGGTCAGTGATTGAGGGGAGGGGTCTGAGATTGAGGGGAGGGGTCTGAGATTGAGGGGAGGGGTCTGAGATTGAGGGGAGGGGTCAGTGATTGAGGGGAGGGGTCTGAGATTGAGGGGAGGGGTCTGAGATTGAGGGGAAGGGTCTGAGATTGAGGGGAGGGGTCTGAGATTGAGGAGGAGGGGTCTGAGATTGAGGGGAGGGTTCTAAGATTGAGGGTGAGGGGTCAGTGATTGAGGGGGAGGGGTCAGTGATTGAGGGGGAGGGGTCTGAGATTGAGGGGGAGGGGTCTGAAATTGAGGGGAGGTGTCAGTGATTGAGGGGAGGGGTCTGAGGTTGAGGGGAGGGGCTTGACGTTGAGGGGAGGGGTCTGAGGTTGAGGGGATGGGTCTGAGATTGAGGGGAGGGATCTGAGATTGAGGGGAGGGTCTGAGATTGAGGGCTGAGGCTTGAGGTTGATGGGAGGGTCTGAGATTGAGGGGAGGGGTCTGAGATTGAGGGGAGGGGTCTGAGGTTGAGGGGAGGGGTCTGAGGTTGAGGGGAGGGATCTGAGATTGAGGGGAGGGATCTGAGATTGAGGGGAGGGGTCTGAGGTTGAGGGGGTGGGTCTGAGGTTGAGAGGAGGTTCTGAGATTGAGGGGTGGGATCTGAGATTGAGGGGAGGGATCTGAGATTGAGGGGAGGTGTCTGAGGTTGAGGGGGAGGTGTCTGATGTTGAGGGGAGGGGCTTGAGGTTGAGGGGAGTGGTCGGAGATTGAGGGGAGGGGTCGGAGATTGAGGGGAGGGTCTGAGATTGAGGGGAGGGGTCTGAGGTTGAGGGGAGGGTCTGAGATTGAGGGGAGGGTCTGAGATTGAGGGGAGGGGTCTGAGATTGAGGGGAGGGGTCTGGGATTGAGGGGAGGGGTCGGAGGTTGAGGGAGAGGGGTCTGAGGTTGAGGGGAAGGGTCTGAGGTTGAGGGGAGGGGTCTGAGATTGAGGGGATGGGTCTGAGATTGAGGGGAGGGGCTTGAGATTGAAGGGAGGTGTCTGAGGTTGAGGGGAGGGGTCAGTGATTGAGGGGAGGGGTCTGAGATTGAGGGGAGTGCTTGAGGTTGAGGGGAGGGGCTTGAGGTTGAGGGGAGGGGTCTGAGATTGAGGGGAGGGGTCTGAGATTGAGGGGAGGGGTCTGAGATTGAGGGGAGGGGTCTGAGATTGAGGGGAGGGGTCTGAGATTGAGGGGAGGGCTTGAGATTGAGGGGAGGGGCTTGAGGTTGAGGGGAGGGGTTTGAGATTGAGGGGGACGGCTTGAGATTGAGGGGAGGGGCTTGAGGTTGAGGGGGAGGGGTCTGAGATTGATGGGAGGGGTCTGAGGTTGATGGGAGGGGTCTGAGGTTGATGGGAGGGGTCTGAGATTGAGGGGAGGGGTCTGAGATTGAGGGGAGGGGTCTGAGATTGAGGGGAGGGGTCTGAGATTGAGGGGAGGGGTCTGAGATTGAGGGGAAGGTTCTGAGATTGAGGGGAGGGGTCTGAGATTGAGGGGATGGGTCTGAGATTGAGGGGAAGGTGTCTGATGTTGAGGGGAGGGGCTTGAGGTTGAGGGGAGTGCTCGGAGATTGAGGGGAGGGGTCGGAGATTGAGGGGAGGGTCTGAGATTGAGGGGAGGGGTCTGAGGTTGAGGGGAGGGTCTGAGATTGAGGGGAGGGTCTGAGATTGAGGGGAGGGGTCTGAGATTGAGGGGAGGGGTCTGGGATTGAGGGGAGGGGTCGGAGGTTGAGGGAGAGGGGTCTGAGGTTGAGGGGAAGGGTCTGAGGTTGAGGGGAGGGTTCTGAGATTGAGGGGATGGGTCTGAGATTGAGGGGTGGGGCTTGAGATTGAAGGGAGGTGTCTGAGGTTGAGGGGAGGGGTCAGTGATTGAGGGGAGGGGTCTGAGATTGAGGGGAGGGGTCTGAGATTGAGGGGAGTGCTTGAGATTGAGGGGAGGGGCTTGAGGTTGAGGGGAGGGGTCTGAGATTGAGGGGAGGGCTTGAGATTGAGGGGAGGGGCTTGAGGTTGAGGGGAGGGGTTTGAGATTGAGGGGGACGGCTTGAGATTGAGGGGAGGGGCTTGAGGTTGAGGGGGAGGTGTCTGAGATTGATGGGAGGGGTCTGAGGTTGATGGGAGGGGTCTGAGGTTGATGGGAGGGGTCTGAGGTTGATGGGAGGGGTCTGAGATTGAGGGGAGGGGTCTGAGATTGAGGGGAGGGGTCTGAGATTGAGGGGAGGGGTCTGAGATTGAGGGGAGGGGTCTGAGATTGAGGGGAAGGTTCTGAGATTGAGGGGAGGGGTCTGAGATTGAGGGGAAGGTTCTGAGATTGAGGGGAGGGGTCTGAGATTGAGAAGAGGGGTCTGAGATTGAGGAGAGGGGTCTGAGATTGAGGGGAGGGGTCTGAGATTGAGGGGAGGGGTCTGAGATTGAGGGGAGGGGTCTGAGATTGAGGGGAAGGTTCTGAGATTGAGGGGAGGGGTCTGAGATTGAGGGGAAGGTTCTGAGATTGAGGGGAGGGGTCTGAGATTGATAAGAGGGGTCTGAGATTGAGGAGAGGGGTCTGAGATTGAGGGGAGGGGTCTGAGATTGAGGGGAGGGGTCTGAGATTGAGGAGAGGGGTCTGAGATTGAGGGGAGGGGTCTGAGGTTGATGGGAGGGGTCTGAGATTGAGGGGAGGGGTCTGAGATTGAGGAGAGGGGTCTGAGATTGAGGGGAGGGGTCTGAGATTGAGGGGAGGGGTCTGAGATTGAGGGGAGGGGCTTGAGTTTGAGGGGGAGGGGTCAGTGATTGAGGGGAGGGGTCTGAGATTGAGGGGAGGGGTCTGAGATTGAGGGGAGGGGTCAGTGATTGAGGGGAGGGGTCTGAGATTGAGGGGCGGGGTCAGTGATTGAGGGGAGGGGTCTGAGATTGAGGAGGAGGGGTCTGAGATTGAGGGGAGGGGTCTGAGATTGAGGGGAGGGGTCTGGGATTGAGGGGAGGGGTCGGAGGTTGAGAGAGAGGGGTCTGAGGTTGAGGGGAAGGGTCTGAGGTTGAGGGGAGGGTTCTGAGATTGAGGGGATGGGTCTGAGATTGAGGGGTGGGGCTTGAGATTGAAGGGAGGTGTCTGAGGTTGAGGGGAGGGGTCAGTGATTGAGGGGAGGGGTCTGAGATTGAGGGGAGGGGTCTGAGATTGAGGGGAGTGCTTGAGATTGAGGGGAGGGGCTTGAGGTTGAGGGGAGGGGTCTGAGATTGAGGGGAGGGCTTGAGATTGAGGGGAGGGGCTTGAGGTTGAGGGGAGGGGTTTGAGATTGAGGGGGACGGCTTGAGATTGAGGGGAGGGGCTTGAGGTTGAGGGGGAGGTGTCTGAGATTGATGGGAGGGGTCTGAGGTTGATGGGAGGGGTCTGAGGTTGATGGGAGGGGTCTGAGGTTGATGGGAGGGGTCTGAGATTGAGGGGAGGGGTCTGAGATTGAGGGGAGGGGTCTGAGATTGAGGGGAGGGGTCTGAGATTGAGGGGAGGGGTCTGAGATTGAGGGGAAGGTTCTGAGATTGAGGGGAGGGGTCTGAGATTGAGGGGAAGGTTCTGAGATTGAGGGGAGGGGTCTGAGATTGAGAAGAGGGGTCTGAGATTGAGGAGAGGGGTCTGAGATTGAGGGGAGGGGTCTGAGATTGAGGGGAGGGGTCTGAGATTGAGGGGAGGGGTCTGAGATTGAGGGGAAGGTTCTGAGATTGAGGGGAGGGGTCTGAGATTGAGGGGAAGGTTCTGAGATTGAGGGGAGGGGTCTGAGATTGAGAAGAGGGGTCTGAGATTGAGGAGAGGGGTCTGAGATTGAGGGGAGGGGTCTGAGATTGAGGGGAGGGGTCTGAGATTGAGGAGAGGGGTCTGAGATTGAGGGGAGGGGTCTGAGGTTGATGGGAGGGGTCTGAGATTGAGGGGAGGGGTCTGAGATTGAGGAGAGGGGTCTGAGATTGAGGGGAGGGGTCTGAGATTGAGGGGAGGGGTCTGAGATTGAGGGGAGGGGCTTGAGTTTGAGGGGGAGGGGTCAGTGATTGAGGGGAGGGGTCTGAGATTGAGGGGAGGGGTCTGAGATTGAGGGGAGGGGTCAGTGATTGAGGGGAGGGGTCTGAGATTGAGGGGCGGGGTCAGTGATTGAGGGGAGGGGTCTGAGATTGAGGAGGAGGGGTCTGAGATTGAGGGGAGGGGTCTGAGATTGAGGGGAGGGGTCTGGGATTGAGGGGAGGGGTCGGAGGTTGAGGGAGAGGGGTCTGAGGTTGAGGGGAAGGGTCTGAGGTTGAGGGGAGGGTTCTGAGATTGAGGGGATGGGTCTGAGATTGAGGGGTGGGGCTTGAGATTGAAGGGAGGTGTCTGAGGTTCAGGGGAGGGGTCAGTGATTGAGGGGAGGGGTCTGAGATTGAGGGGAGGGGTCTGAGATTGAGGGGAGTGCTTGAGATTGAGGGGAGGGGCTTGAGGTTGAGGGGAGGGGTCTGAGATTGAGGGGAGGGCTTGAGATTGAGGGGAGGGGCTTGAGGTTGAGGGGAGGGGTTTGAGATTGAGGGGGACGGCTTGAGATTGAGGGGAGGGGCTTGAGGTTGAGGGGGAGGTGTCTGAGATTGATGGGAGGGGTCTGAGGTTGATGGGAGGGGTCTGAGATTGAGGGGAGGGGTCTGAGGTTGATGGGAGGGGTCTGAGATTGAGGGGAGGGGTCTGAGATTGAGGAGAGGGGTCTGAGATTGAGGGGAGGTGTCTGAGATTGAGGGGAGGGGTCTGAGATTGAGGGGAGGGGCTTGAGTTTGAGGGGGAGGGGTCAGTGATTGAGGGGAGGGGTCTGAGATTGAGGGGAGGGGTCTGAGATTGAGGGGAGGGGTCAGTGATTGAGGGGAGGGGTCTGAGATTGAGGGGCGGGGTCAGTGATTGAGGGGAGGGGTCTGAGATTGAGGAGGAGGGGTCTGAGATTGAGGGGAGGGGTCTGAGATTGAGGGTGAGGGGTCAGTGATCGAGGGGGAGGGGTCTGAGATTGAGGGGGAGGTGTCTGAAATTGAGGGGAGGTGTCAGTGATTGAGGGGAGGGGTCTGAGGTTGAGGGGAGGGGCTTGACGTTGAGGGGAGGGGTCTGAGGTTGAGGGGATGGGTCTGAGATTGAGGGGAGGGGCTTGAGGTTGAGGGGTGGGATCTGAGATTGAGGGGAGGGGCTTGAGGTTGAGGGTGGGGTCTGAGATTGAGGGTAGGGGTCTGAGGTTGAGGGGAGTGGTCTGAGATTGAGGGGAGGGGTCTGAGATTGAGGGGAAGGTTCTGAGATTGAGGGGAGGGGTCTGAGATTGAGGAGAGGGGTCTGAGATTGAGGAGAGGGGTCTGAGATTGAGAGGAGGGGTCTGAGATTGAGGAGAGGGGTCTGAGATTGAGGGGAGGGGTCTGAGGTTGATGGGAGGGGTCTGAGATTGAGGGGAGGGGTCTGAGATTGAGGAGAGGGGTCTGAGATTGAGGAGAGGGGTCTGAGATTGAGGAGAGGGGTCTGAGATTGAGGGGAGGGGCTTGAGTTTGAGGGGGAGGGGTCAGTGATTGAGGGGAGGGGTCTGAGATTGAGGGGAGGGGTCTGAGATTGAGGGGAGGGGTCTGAGATTGAGGGGAGGGGTCAGTGATTGAGGGGAGGGGTCTGAGATTGAGGGGCGGGGTCAGTGATTGAGGGGAGGGGTCTGAGATTGAGGAGGAGGGGTCTGAGATTGAGGGGAGGGTTCTAAGATTGAGGGTGAGGGGTCAGTGATTGAGGGGGAGGGGTCAGTGATTGAGGGGGAGGGGTCTGAGATTGAGGGGGAGGGGTCTGAAATTGAGGGGAGGTGTCAGTGATTGAGGGGAGGGGTCTGAGGTTGAGGGGAGGGGCTTGACGTTGAGGGGAGGGGTCTGAGGTTGAGGGGATGGGTCTGAGATTGAGGGGAGGGGCTTGAGGTTGAGGGGTGGGATCTGAGATTGAGGGGAGGGGCTTGAGGTTGAGGGTGGGGTCTGAGATTGAGGGTAGGGGTCTGAGGTTGAGGGGAGTGGTCTGAGATTGAGGGGAGGGGTCTGAGGTTGAGGGGCGGGGCTTGACGTTGAGGGGAGGGGTCTGAGGTTGAGGGGAGGGGTCTGAGATTGAGGGGAGGGGCTTGAGGTTGAGGGGAGGGGCTTGAGGTTAAGGGGTGGGGTCTGAGATTGAGGGGAGGGGCTTGTGGTTGAGGGATGGGGTCTGAGATTGAGGGGAGGGGTCTGAGGTTGAGGGGAGGGGTCTGAGATTGAGGGGAGGGGCTTGAGGTTGAGGGATGTGGTCTGAGATTGAGGGGAGGGGTCTGAGATTGAGGGGAGGTGTCAGATTGAGGGGGAGGGGTGTGAGATTGAGGGGAGGGTCTGAGATTGAGGGGAGGGGCTTGAGGTTGAGGGGAGGGATCTGAGGTTGAGTGGAGGGGTCTGAGATTGAGGGGAGGGGTCTGAGATTGAGGGGAGGGGTCTGAGATTGAGGAGAGGGGTCTGAGATTGAGGGGAGGGGTCTGAGGTTGAGGGGAGGGGTCTGAGGTTGAGGGGAGGGGTCTGAGATTGAGGGGAGGGGCTTGAGGTTGAGGGGTGTGGTCTGAGATTGAGGGGAGGGGTCTGAGATTGAGGGGAGGTGTCAGATTGAGGGGAGGGGTGTGAGATTGATGGGAGGGTCTGAGATTGATGGAGGGTCTGAGATTGAGGGGAGGGTCTGAGATTGAGGGGAGGGTCTGAGATTGAGGGGAGGGTCTGAGATTGAGGGGAGGGTCTGAGATTGAGGGGAGGGGCTTGAGGTTGAGGGGAGGGATCTGAGATGAGGGGTGAGGCTTGAGGTTGATGGGAGGGTCTGAGATTGAGGGGAGGGGTCTGAGATTGAGGGGAGGGGACTGAGATTGAGGGGAGGGGTCTGAGATTGAGCGGAGGAATCTGAGATTGAGGGGAGGGGTCTGAGTTTGAGGGGAGGGTCTGAGATTGAGAGGAGGGTCTGAGATTGAGAGGGAGGGATCTGAGATTGAGGGGAGGGATCTGTGATTGAGGGGAGGTGTCTGAGGTTGAGGGGGAGGGGTCTGATGTTGAGGGGAGGGGTCTGAGGTTGAGGGGAGTGTCTGAGATTGAGGGGAGGGGTCTGAGATTGAGGGGAGGGTCTGAGATTGAGGGGAGGGGAGGGGTCTGAGATTGAGGGGGAGGGGCTTGAGGTTGAGGGGAGGGGCTTGAGGTTGAGGGGGGAGG
>NW_027251817.1:0-36310 GCF_044704955.1 Pristiophorus japonicus | reverse complement strand
CCCAAACACACCCCCCCTCACACAAACCCCTCCCCACCCCAAAACACACCCCCTCCCACACACACCCCCTCCCCTTACAATCCCACTCCCTAAGCACACCCTCTCCCCTCCCCACACAAACCCCCTCCCCACCACACAGACCCTCTCCCCACAAAACTCCCCTCCCCACCCACACACACCCCTCCCCACACACACCCCCTCCCCACAGCACACCCCCTGCCCCCACTCACCCCCCCACACACACCCCCTCCTCCACACCCCTCCACACTCCCACCCACCCCCCACCACCACCTCCCACCCACCCCTCCACCACCCCCTCCCCACACACACCCTCCCCACACACACACCCCCCCACACACACCCCCTCCCCACACACACCCTCCCCACACACCACCTCCCCACACCACCACCCCCCACACACATAGCCCCTCCCCTAACACACCCCGCCCGTCCACACACACCCTCCCCCACACACCACCCCACTCCACCCCACCACACACCCCCCCCACACACACACCCTCCCACACACACCCCCTCCCCACACACCCCCTCCCCACACCACACCCTCCCCACACACACCCTCCACACACACACACCCTCCCCACACACCCCCCTCCCCACACACACCACCTCCCCACACACCCCCTCCCCACACACACTCCCTCCCCACACACACCCCCTTCCCACACACATCCTCCCCACACACACCCCCCGCGCCACACACAACCCCTCCCCACACACACACCCTCTCCACACACCCCGGCCCCACAAACCCCCTCGCCACACACACACCTGCCCACACACCCTCCCCACTCACCCCCTCCCACACACCCCCTCCCCACTCCCCCCTCCCCACACACACACCCTCCCCACACACCCCTCCCCCCAAACACACCACCTCCCCACACAAGCGCCCTCCCCACCCACACACACCCCCTCCACACACACCCCCTCCCCACACACACCACCTCCCCACACACACCCCCTCCCCTAACACACCCCCTCCCCACCGACACACCACCCCCTCCCCACACACCGCCTCCCCACACACACACACCCCCTCCCCACACACACCCCCTCGACACTCACACCCCTCCCCATACACACCCCCTCCCCACCCCACACACCCTCCCCACACATCCCCTCCCCACACACACCCCCTCCCCACACACCCCCTCCCCACACATACCACCTCCCCACACACACCCCCCTCCCCTAACACACCCCCTCCCGACACACACCCCCTCCCCACACCCCCTCCCCACACACACCCCCTCCCCACACAAACTCCCTCCCCACCCACACACACCCCCTTCCCACACACACCCCCTCCCCCACACAAACCCCCTCCCCACCCACACACACCCCCTCCCCACACAAACCCCCTCCCCACCCACACACACCCCCTCCCCACACAAACCCCCTCCCCACCCACACACACCCCCTCCCCACACAAACCCCCTCCCCACACACACCCCCTCCCCACACAAACCCCCTCCCCACCCACACACACAACCTCCCCACACAAACCCCCTCCCCACCCACACACACCCCCTCCCCACACAAACTCCCTCCCCACCCACACACACTCAGTCCCCACACACACCCCCTCCCCACACACACCCCCTCCCCACACACACCCCCTCCACACACACTCCCTCCCCACACACACCCCCTCCCCACACACACCCCCTCCCCACACACACCCCCTCCACACACACCCTCTCCCCACACACACCCCCTCCCCACACACCCGCTCCCCACACACACCCCCTCCCCACACACACCCCCCCCACACACACACACCCTCCCCACACACACCCCCTCCCCACACACACCCCCTCGACACACACACCCTCCCCACACACACCCCCTCCCCACACACACCCTCCCCACACACACACACTCCCCACACACCCCCTCCCCACACACACCCCCTCCCCACACACAACCCCTCCCGACACACACCCCCTCCCCACACACACCCTCCCCACACACCCACTTCCCACACACACCCCCTCCCCACACAAACCCCCTCCCCACACACACCCCCCCCCCACACACACACCCTCCCCACACACACCCCCTCGACCCACACACCCTCCCCACACACACCCTCCCCACACACACACTCTCCCCACACACACCCTCCCCACACACACCCTCCCCACACACCCCCTCCCCACACACACACCCTCCCCACACACCCCCTCCCCACACACACCCCCTCCCGACACACACCCCCTCCCCACACACACCCTCCCCACACACACACTCTCCCCACACACACTCACACAGTAACTGGGGGGGTTTCTGTGCTGTGTGCTGTCAGATGTAAACAATAGGAACGTTGTCTGCGTGATCATTGAGCTGTGGGTGCAGCTGGCGCCCTGCCAGGCTGCTGCGTGGTCTGTGGCGGCAGACGCAGGTTGTCCGACTGACTGTTTTCTTGGCTATGTGGAATGAACTGTTTGACAAGTTCTCACCAATCCGATTCCCATCTGAAACATTGGCCGCTGCAGTTTTCTGTTTCCTCCTCTGGCTGCAGGACAATTGAGCACCCACGTCCTTCAGTGCCATACACGGCCCCCGGCCCACTGCCCCCGGCCCCCTGCCCCTGAGCCCCTGCTCGTGCCCCCTGTCCCCGGCCCCCTGCCCCCTGCCCCGACCCCCTGCTCGTGCCCCCGGCCCCCTGCCCCCGATCCCCGGCCCCCTGCCCCCGACCCCCGGCCCCCTGCCCCCGGCCCCTGCCCCCGACCCCCGGCTCCCTGCCCCCGGCCCCTGCCCCCGGCACCCTACCCTCGACCCCCGGCCCCCTGCCCCCTGCCCTGAACCCCTGCTCGTGCCCCCGGCCCCCTGCCCCCTGCCCACTGCCCCCGGCCCCCGGCCCCCGGCCCCCTGCCCCGACCCCCTGCTCGTGCCCCCGGCCCCCTGACCCCCGGCCCCCTGCCCCCGACCCCCGGCCCCGGCCCCTGCCCCCGGCACCCTGCCCCCGACCCCCGGCTCCCTGCCCCCGGCCCCCTGCCCCCTGCCCTGAACCCCTGCTCGTGCCCCCGGCCCCCTGCCCCCGGCCCCCTGCCCACTGCCCCCGGCCCCCTGCCCCCCGGCCACCTGCCCCCGACCCCCGGCTCCCTGCCCCCGGCCCCCTGCCCGCTGCTCGTGCCCCCCGGCCCACTGCCCCCCACTCCTGCCCCCTGCTCGTGCCCCCTGCCCCCTGGCCCCCTGCTCCAGGCCCCCTGCCCCCTGCCCACTGCCACCGAACCTCTGCCCCTGGCCCCCCACTCCTGCCCCCTGCCCCCAACCCTCTGCCCCTGCCCCCTGCTTCCACAGCTCTCTGAGGCAGTGAATTCCACAGATTTACAACCCTCTGAGAGAAGAAATTTCTCCTCATCTCAGTTTTAAATGGGCGGCCCTTTATTTTAATATCTCTAGTTCTAGTCTCCCCTATCAGTGGAAACATCCTCTCTGCATCCACCTTGTCAAGCCCCCCTCATAATCTTATACGTTTCGATAAGATCACTTCTCATTCTTCTGAATTCCAATGAGTAGAGGCCCAACCAACTAAACCTTTCCTCAAGTCAACCCCCTCATCTCCAGAATCAACGTAGTGAACCTTCTCTGAACTGCCTCCAAAGCAAGTATATCCTTTCGTAACTATGGAAACCAAAACTGCACACGGTATTCAATAACCTGAATAACTGTAGCAAGACTTCCCTGCTTTTATACTCCATCCCCTTTGCAATAAAGGCCAAGATTCCATTGGCCTTCCTGATCACTTGCTGTACCTGCATACTATCCTTTTGTGTTTTATGCACAAGTACCCCCAGGTCCAGCTGTACTGCAGCACTTGGCAATCTTTTTCCATTTAAATAATAACTTGCTCTTTGATTTTTTTTTCTGCCATAATGGTGACCATGAAACTACTGAATCGTTGTAAAAGATCCATCGGGTTCACTAGCCTTACCTGGTCTGGTTCCAGACTCATGGCAATATGGTCGACTCTTAACTGGCCCAGCAAGATACTCAGTTGTCTAGAAGGCGGCTCACCACTACCTTCTCAAGGGGCAATCAGTGATGGGCAATAAATGCCGGCCTTGCCAGCGATGCCCACATCCCAAGAGTGCATTTTTTTGACATGGGATGCAACCAGTTTTGGATGCCTGCCATGTCCAATTTCACCCCCATTGACTCCTTGCTGGGGGCCTCCTTGAAGGGAACCGGTAGCTCTCTTCAACCTCCAGCAAATTGTGAAGAAGGTTGTGGGTTCAAGTCCCACTCCAGAGACTGGAGCACATAAATCTAGGCTGACACTCCCAGTGCAGTGCTGAGGGAGTGCCGCACTGTCGGAGGTACCATCTTTCGGATGAGACGTTAAACCGAGGCCCCGTCTGCTCTCTCAGGTGGATGTAAAAGATCCCACAGCACTATTTCGAAGAGGAGCAGGGGAGTTATCCCCGGTGTCCTGGGGTCAATATTTATCCCTCAAATAACAAAAACAGATTATCTGGTCGTTATCACATTGCTGTTTGCGGGAGCTTGCTGTGCACAAATTGGCTGTCGCGTTTCCCACATTACAACAGTGACTACACTCCAAAAGTACTTAATTGGCTGTAAAGCACTTTGAGATGTCTGGTGGTCGTGAAAGGCGCTATAGAAATGCAAGTCTTTCTTTCAAATGGGTGTGGGCAGACTGGTGATTCCAGGGACCGACCCAGCAAAGTTCCCCCACTGTCACCCCACCTCAGACCTGTTCACAGCAGATAGCGAGAGTCCTATCCCCAGGCCTCATGGTGTGATTGGTGAAGCTACTTACTGCTTGAGCTCAGGCATCGGTGAAGCCAATACCTCTTCGACAGAACCTCCCAAACCTGCGACCTAGAGGGACAAGGGCAGCAGGCGCCATAGGAACACCACCACCTCCACGTTCCCCTCCCAGTCACACACCATCCTGACTTGGAAATATATCGGCCATTCCTTCATCGTCGCTGGGTCAAAATCCTGGAACTTCCTCCCTAACAGCACTGTGGGAGCACCTTCACCACACGGACTGCAGCGGTTCAAGAAGACGGCTCACCACCACCTTCTCAAGGGGCAATTAGGGATGGGCAATAAATGCCGGCCTTACCCCCAGTGACGGACATGTCCCGTGAATGAAAGCAAAATACATTTACAGAAGGACATAGGTGAAACAGCCGACGAGAATCCAACCTTTGCTGTGAAGTTCAGAGGGCAGCCACTGAATGTCATTCTCTCAGCACCCAGCCGTGGGGCTCAGTAAAAAGGTGGTTTGGTTAATAACAATTGAGGTGAGAATGCACTGGAGAGATTTGTAATGAGTTTTTTCCCTACCGTAATTCTCTGCCTCTTCCTACACACTTACAGCACGGCAAATGACCTTTGTAAAGGCTCTGGAGCCAGCGTTGAGTGACACATTCAGTCACCTCTGTAACCATCAGAGCTACTAAACAGCACAATGATCGTGGCGGAGGTTCGGCGAATGTTTGGTGCGGAGGGCGATCGTGGCGGAGGTGCGGCAAATGTGGGTACCGGGCCCAGAAGAGCCGAGGGCCCGGGGGAAGCACGGGCCAGCCCACACTGCGATATGTGTGCGCACTAGATCTGTGCAGCAGAGCAGGTCTCCAGTCGTCCTGGTTAACTCTTGCCGCTGGATAAAGGCCGAGCTCTGTCAAGCCCGTGTGGTGGCTGGTGTGCAACGGTCACCCCACGTTACAAAAAAAATCCACGCACAGGCATCTTCCACCCCCTCAATTGGAGTTCAGGACTGGAACATCGGGTCCTTCATTGAAACCTCGGTGAACCCATGTGGAAGCAAGTCATCCTCGTTCGAGGGACAGTCTATGATGATGATGAATCTATTGATTTAGCATATCGAGCTGTACATAAACTGATACCACTAGTTTAATTCTGATTTACGTCCTGTGATATTAGCAGATAAAGATCAGACCCATCAGTCGGCCCGTGGAGAGCATTCCTCACTATTCCCCAGCGAGTGTGTGTGTGTTAAAGAGCATGCTGGTGATTCAAACAAGTGTATTCGTCTGCAGTGATTTTTTTTGGTTTCAAAATATATACTTTATTCATATAAACATTTTGACGGTACATTGGAAAACAGTTCAGTACATTTGCTTGCAGTTGGCAATTCCATACAATACATTTGCTTACTTTACATTTCAAGGTACAGTTCAGTACAATCCAGGATACATTGTAATACAGTCCACAAATCACGTTACATGTAGCATCATCATCATAGGCAGTCCCTCGGAATCGAGGAAGAATTGCTTCCACTCCCAAAGTGAGTTCTTTGATGGCTGAACAGTCCGATATGAGAGCCACAGACCCTGTTACAGCTGGGACAGACATTCGTCGAGGGAAGGGGTGGGTGGGGCTGGTTTGCCGCGCGCTCCTTCCGCTGCCTGTGCCTGACCTCTTCACGCTCTTTGCGTTGAGACGCAAAGAGCTCAGCGCCCTCCTGGATGGACTTTCTCCACCTCGGGCGGTCTTCGGCCAGAGTCTCCCAGGTGTCAGTGAGGATGTTGCACTTTATCAGGGAGGCTTTGAGGGTGTCCTTGTAACGTTTCCGCTGCCCACCTTTGACTCGTTTGCCGTGAAGGAGCTCCGCATAAAGCATTTGCTTAGGGAGTCTCGTATCTGGCATGCGAACTATGTGGCCTGCCCAGCGGAGCTGATCGGGTGTGGTCAGTGCTTCAATACTGGGGATGTTAGCCCGGGCGAGAACACTGATGTTGGTGCGCCTGTCCTCCCAGGGGATTTGCAGGATCTTGCGGAGACATCGTTGGTGATATATCACTATACATGCAGCACTATACCGATGAAAACAGTACACTTAACGGATGAGAATATATTTACATTTCTTTACAAGATACATTACTAAACGGTGCAGAACTTATATTATACATGGTACAACACAGGTGGTTTCAGTACATGGTGCTCTATGTATACAAACAGATTATGTTCACTCTTTACAGTTTCTGCTTTATGCAGACCCAGGTTCCAACCCCTGGGTTTACCGTGGCGGAAGGGTTTTAAACTGTGGCTCTTCCCCATCGTGCCTTTGCGGCGACTGCACCAATCTTTAGTGCGCCCCTCAGCACATATTCCTGGACCTTGTATTGCGCCAGTCTGCAACACGCGGTCGTGGATATCTCCTTGCTCTGGAAGACCAGCAAGTTTCGGGAAGACCAAAGTGCCTCTTTCACCGAGTTGATGGCTCTCCAGCAGCAGATGATGTCTGTCTCGGTGTGCGTCCCTGGGAACAGCCCATAGAGAACAGAGTCCTGTGTTACGGAGCTGCTTGGGATGAACCTCGACAGCAACCACTGCATCTCCTTCCAGACCTGCCTTGCAAAGGGGCAATCCTGAAGGAGATGGATGACAGTCTCGTCCGCACCACAGCCGACTCGAGGCAAGTGTGCCGTCCTGCTGAGACGCCGGCTGTGCATGAAGGATCTGACGGGTAGGGCCCTCCTCACCGCCAACCAAGCTACGTCTTGGTGCTTGTGTGAAAGCTCTGGCGATGAGACATTCTGCCAAATGAGTTCAACAGTCTGCTCGGTGAACCACCCGACAGGATCCATCATCTCCTTCTTCCGTAGCGCGTCCAGGACCTTGCGGGCCGACCACTGCTTTATGGCCCTGTGTTCGAAGGTGTTTTTCCTGAAAAACTTTTCTACGAAGGACAGGTGGACAGGCATGGTCCAACTGGTTGGAGTGTTCCGCGGCAGCCTGGCCAGACCCATCCTTCGCAACACCGGGGACAGATAGAACCTCAGCACGTACTGACACTTGGTGTTTGCGTACCGGGGGTCTGTGCACAGCTTGATGCAGCTGCACACAAAGGTGGCCATCAGGATGAGGGCCACATTGGGTACGTCCTTTCCTCCCTTGTCCGGAGATTTGTACATCGTGTCTCTGTGGACACGGTCCATTTTGGACCTCCAGACAAAGTGGAAGACGGCCCGAGTGACTGCCACGGCACGGAAGCAGGGTATGGGCCAGACCTGTGCCACGTACAACAGCGAGAGCACCTCACTCCTGATGACCAGGTTCTTTCCTGCAATGGAGAGGGAGCGCTGCTCCCACAATCCCAGTTTCTGTTTGACTTTAGCGATACCTTCCAGTTTTTGGCGCACGCCCAGTCCACTCCAAACCATATTCCCAACACCTTCAGGTATTCTGATTTAACGGTGAAGGGAATAAAGGATTGGTCGGCCCAGTGCCCAAAGAACGTGGCCTCGCTTTTGCTGCCATTAACCTTCACCCCGAGGCCAGTTCAAACTGGTCGCAGATTGCGGATCCGAGCAAAAGATGGCGACGTCGTCCATGTACAGGGAGGTCTTGACCTGAGCGCCTCCACTGCCTGGGATCGTCACCCAGCTAATGCCCGCATCCTTCCTGATGGACTCGGCAAAGGGTTCGATACAGCACACAAACAAGACAGAGGAGAGGGGACAGCCTTGCCAGACTCCAGACCTGATCGGAAAGCTTTCAGTTTCCCACCCGTTGATTAGAATTGTGCTACTGATGTCTGTGTAGAGTAGTTGGATCCAATTGCAGATACCCTCCCCAAACCCCATTTTGGAGAGCACGTCCATCGGGTATATGTGCGATATCCTGTCAAAGGCCGGCAGTGATACTCTGAGAAATGGCAGTAACTGCCGGGCACTGAAGCTAACCAGCCTCAGTCAGTGCTATACACATTTCGATATATGTGGTGCCAAATCACTCGCCTGGCCCCGAACTTATAGACTGTCAGCGTGTTGTGAAGAAGGGCTTTTAACATCTGCTGAACAACTCTGCTTTGTTTAACACGGAAACAAAGGCAGATTTCAAAGACAGCTCCCTTTTAATGGTGCTGGCTTGACTAGAGAGAAATTGAAGGGAAGGAAACCTGCAGGGCAAGATGGGGTGAGGGGCAAGCTCAGTTAAACACTCTCTCCCTTCATCTCTGCAACTTGGCTTCGAAACCAACCCAGAGTGATTGGATCAAACATGTGATACAATCCCATTCCCCTGTGTCAAACCCATTTACCTCCACATCCCACTTATTCTGACCAACAACTGTCCCTTCTCTGCAAATTAATGCCAAACACTGACCTGTTATGTCGACATTGAGGTAAACTCTGGCATGCTTAAATATTAAAGACCTTCTCTTATTAGCACTGATACCACCAGACCCTTATTTTTGGAGTGTCAGTCGTGGCTCAGTGGGCAGCATTCACGCCTCTGAGTCAGAAGGTTGTGGGTTCAAGACCCACTCCAGGGACTTGAGCACATATATCTAGGCAGTACAGTACAGAGGGAGTGCCACACTATTGGAGGTGCCGTCTTTCGGATGAGATGTTAAAACGAGGCCCTGCCTGCTCTCTCAGGTGGATGCAAATGATCCCATGGCACTATTATCCCTGGTGTCCTGGGGCCAATATTTATCCCCCAATCAACAAACAAAAAAACAGATTATCTGGCCATTATCACATTGCTGTTTGTGGGAGCTTGCTGTGTGCAGATTGGCTGCCGCGTTTGCCACATTACAACTGTGACTACACGCCAAAAGTATTTCATTGGTTGTAAAGCACTTTGAGAGGTCCGGTGGTTGTGAAAGATGCTATATAAATGCAAGTTTTTCTTTATCTTGACGTCGCAACGAGGTTAAATCTGCTGACTTGTCCTGCCTCGAATAATCAAAGACTCGTCGCCAGTACATTTTCCAGGACGATAATTTGGAGCATTTTTAAAATGCCTTGAATTTTAAGAGCAGCAGGACAAAGCCCACTGCAATATGGGACAACTGCGTGCGAAGGACTGCAGACATTTATTGCTCAAGCAGAAGCGGCAGAAGGAAATGGAAGAAGCAGCTGAGTATTTGGGTGGGCTGCAAGCGCTGATCTGAGACAAACAAGTTTTGCATATGACAAAGGGTCGTCGACCTGAAACGTTAACTCTGTTTTGCCCTCCACAGATGCTGCCTCACCTGCTGAGGTTTCCAGCATTTTCTGATTTTATTTTGCATATGAAACAGTTTACTGATATGATCATTTTTTAAGCATCCAAATATATGTCATACCCGCTGACATCGACAAAATTAGAATGGTTCCCCAACATGTCGACATATGTGGGTAGGACTGCACCTCCAAAATGGGGGGTGCTGCTGCTGTCCCAATCCAATGTTTGTGCTGACTGGGCTTCCAGCGCAAGCTGACACAAGTGGGCGACTGGGTGATGTCATCAGGACCCAGGTCGCCGTTTGGAGTGCAGGCAGGAGTATCGGCGGGACCCTGGTACAGCGGAGGAGCGGGAAGGTCGTGGCAGACTTGCGACGAGTGATCGGGGCAGAGGAGTGCTGAGGGATCATGGCTGAGATTCGGTGGGTGATGGTGACGGAGGTTTGCCGAGTGTTTGGTGCGGCGGGAGATCGTGGCGGAGGTGCGGCGAATGTTTGGTGCGGAGGTGCGGCGGGAGATCGTAGCGGAGGTGCGGCGAATGTTTGGTGCGGAGGGA
The DNA here is from genome assembly GCF_044704955.1 of Pristiophorus japonicus. Lineage (NCBI taxonomy): Eukaryota > Metazoa > Chordata > Chondrichthyes > Pristiophoridae > Pristiophorus > Pristiophorus japonicus. Next base: position 25,774 of record NW_027251817.1, on the reverse strand, counting down.
GATCGTGGCGGAGGTGCGGCGAGTGTTTTGTGGCGGAGGAGCGGCAAGAGATCATGGCGGCGGTGCGGCGAATGAGGTTAGGGGCCCAGGAGAGCCAGGGGCCCAGGGGCAGCACGAGCCCAGCCCACACTGCGATATGTGTGCGCACTAGGTCCATGTAGCAGAGCTGGTCTCCAGTTGTCTTGGGTAATCCTGGACCAAGATCGAGCTCTGTCAAGCCCGTGTGGTGGCTGGTGTGCAACGGTCACCACACGTTAAAAAAATCCACACACAGGCATCTTCCACCCTTTCAATTGGAGTTCAGGACTGGAATATCGGGTCCTTCATTGAAACATCTGTGAACTCATGTGGAAGCAAGTCATCCTCGTTCGAGGGACCGCCTATGATGATGATTACAGACAGTGCCTGATGGATATGGAACCATTTTTCACATCTCCAGACCTTGGAGAGGTCACAGAGAAGATTTACCAGAATGGTACCAGGCATGAGGGACCAGTGATGTTGCAGAGACTCGAGAAGCTGGAATTGATCTCCTTAGAGCAGAGAAAGTTCAAGGGGAGATTTAATAGAGGTGTTCAAAATCATGAATGGTTTTGATAGAGTAGATCAGGAGAGACGGTTTCTCTCCACTGGCAGGTGGGTCGATAACCAGAGGACACAGATTTCATGTAATTGGCAAAAGGACCAGAAGCGAGATCAGGAGAACTTTTTTACGCAGCGAGTTGTTGTGATCTGGAATGTCCAGCCTGAAAGGGCAGTAGGAGCAGATTCAGTAATAACTTTCAAAAAGGGAATTGGGTCAAAACTCGAAAATAATTTTGTTTTTCTGGGCTATGAGGACAGAGCGGGGGTGGGGGAAATAATTTGTTCGCTCTTTCAAAGAGCTGGCACAAGCACGATGGGCCGAATGGCCTCTTTCCGTGCTGCATGACTCCATGATTCAAGGTCACCTGAAGTAGGACAAAATCAAAAACAACAGAGGATCAAACCAATTTTCAGATGAGGCTTTCAACCGCTGCTTGCTGAGGTTGATAATCCTTTTTTGAAGAGCATGCATTTCTCCTGATGTCCTGGGCAAAGGCCTACAGTACAAAGCCATCAATAATTGCCAATATCACCCCGTGAGGCTAGGGGATAGTGACTGTAGGAAATGGAAAAGCTGTTCCAATTGGTCATCATCATCATAGGCAGTCCCTCGGAATCGAGGAAGACTTGCTACCACTCCTGAAGTGAGTTCTTTGGTGGCTGGACAGTCCAATATGAGAACCACAGACCCTGTCCCAGGTGAGACAGATATTCGTTGAGGGAAGGGGTGGGTGGGACAGGTTTGCCGCACGCTCTTTCCGCTGCCTGCGCTTGATTTCCACACACTCTCGGCGACGAGACTCGAGGTGCTCAGCGCCCTCCCGGATGCACTTCCTCCACTTAGGGCGGTCTTGGGCCAGGGTCTCCCAGGTGTCAGTGGGGATGTCGCACTTTATCAGGGAGGCTTTGAAGGTGTCCTTGTAGTGTTTCCGCTGCCCACCTTTGGCTTGTTTGCCGTGAAGGAGTTCCGAGTAGAGCGCTTGCTTTGGGAGTCTAGTGTCTGGCATGCGAACTATGTGGCCTGCCCAGCGGAGCTGATCAAGTGTGGTCAGTGCTTCAATGCTGGGGATATTTGCCTGGACACAAGGACACTAATGTTGGTGCGTCTGTCCTCCCAGGAGATTTGTAGGATCTCAAATCAACATTATCAAACTCACTGCTGCATTTGTCTACACAACAGCTGAAAGTACTTCATTGGCTGCAAAGTGTTTAGGGGCATCCTGAGGACATGAAAGTTCTTTCTTGCTGGACTCGGGGATTGAAGATAGCTGGTTGACTGAAGTTTCCAATCTTCACCCCTTCAAACTGAGCTGCTCTGTGTGTGCGTTCCCCTGTGCAGCACAGGCAAGCAGTCAGCTGCCTGTTGTTAAACACTTTGTTACACACTGGCCGACATATTCTCACTCTTCAAGGATTATCCGCCTGAAATTGCCATCAGATCTGTATCATAAAAGGTCTGAGTGTCCCTTTATTGTTCACGTGTGTTTGATGTTCCCGTCAAACCATCGACAGTTCTCCAGTTGGGCAGCTGTTCACAGTTTTACAAGCATGAAAGAGCATTTTGCAGGGGGGGGCACTTTGAGCACTGATACAACTAAAATAGTTGAAAGAGCACTTTGTGGGCGGGCCGTCTGAAAGTGAGTAAGCTGCTTGAGGCTTGAAAGCTCGGGCTGGTACAAAGGGCACCTGAGCAGCGAGGTGTTTAAGTTGTCAGTACAGCTTGACTGTATTAATGGGAAAGACACTCAGCACATGCAAGTTGTGGGCAGCTGTAAAATTGAAGAGACTCTCACACAAAGCGAAGCAACCACCCCATGATGAGAGTGGGAGCAATGAACTTCCCCGCTGGCTTTTGTGCTGGAACGGCAACCTACTGGTCTGTGTGGTTGGAGGGGCTCAGGAATGCTGCGTGCTTTAATCCAGCTTGATGCAGGCTCGCACTCTCAGTTACAACATCCCTCACTTACCCTCGGTACAGTCTGACTCATTCTTGGCCTGAAATTCAACCTCCCTCACGGCAGCCAGGGAGCCAGTTGCCTCGGAGGCCCTGGAGGGAGAAGAGGGCGATGACGTTAATCGGGGTTACTCCTTTTAAATTTCGATCTCATAATTACCAGGAGACTTGCGTGTGTTGGCATCAGAGGCAGCCAGGGATGCTCAATTGGGCAAGGTGTGTGGGGGGGGGGGGGCTGGTAGGAATGGAACCATATGCCAGTATCTGCAAGAGTACTCTGAACAGCCCCCACCCCACTCCCAATACAAGGAATTGCCCTCAGTACCACAGGAGCAGGGGAAATAACCAAGGGAGAGTGACTATATAAGATCTCCTCTCAGAATCTTCCTCCAGCTGCACTGGCACAGGTGGTATCCTTTGGATGAGACGTTAAAGCGAGGCACAGTCCTCCCCCTCTCAGATGGACGTAAACGATCCGAAGAGCAGAGAAGTTCTGGGCTAATATTTATCCCTCAACCAACACCTAAAAAGAGATGATCTGCTCATTAGCACATTGCTGCTTGTGGGAGCTTGCTGTGTGCACAGTGGCTGCCGCGCTTCCGACATTATAACAGTGACTGCATTTCACAACGCACTTCATTGACTGAAGCATTTGGGATGTCCCGAGGTCAGGAAAGACACTACATAAATATATGGCTTTCTTTTAGGAAGTCAACCAACTCAGAGAGCCTAAAACTGTGCCTGTACAAACTTGATGTAATGCAAGATCAAATACACTGATTATCCAACTAACATTAGCAATGTGGTGAAACAGTCACGTGCAAGATGCCATATAAAAAGGGGAATTTTACAATACAGCGCGACACACTGCAAGCCAAAGAACAGCTACTTGTATTTACATAGCGCCTTTAACGCAGTGAAACGTCCCAAGGCGCTTCACAGGAGTATTATGAGATTAAAAAATTGACACCAAACCACATAAGGAGAAATTAAGGCAGGTGAGAAAAAGCTTGGTCAAAGAGGTAGGTTTTAAGGAGCGCCTTGATGGAGGAAAGAGAGTTAGAGAGGCGGAGAGGGGCTTAGGCAGGGAGTTCCAGAGCTTGGGGCCTTGGCAACAGAGGACACGGCCACCAATGGTTGAACGATTATAATCAGGGATACTCAAGAGGGCAGAATTAGAGGAGTACAGACATATAAAGGGTTTGTGAGGCTGAAGGAGATTACAGAGATAGGGAGGGCAAGGCCATGGAGGGATTTGAAAATAAGGATGAGAATTTTGAAATTGAGGCATTGCTTAACCGGGAGCCAATGTAGGTCAGCGAGCACAGGGGTGATGGGGGAGCGGGACTTGGTGCAAGTTAGGACACGGCAGCCGAGTTTTGGATCATCTCTAGTTTACTTAGGGTAGAATGTGGGAGGCCAGCCAGGAGTGTGTTGAAATAGTCACGTCTAGAGGTAATAAAAGCAAGGATAAGGGCTTCAACTGCGGAAATAGGCGGTCTTAGTTATGCTGCGGATATGTGGTTGAAAGCTCATTTTAGGGTCAAATATGACGCCAAGGTTGCGAACAGTCTGGTTCGGCCTTAGACAGAAGTTGGGGAGAGAGAACGGAGTTTGTGGCGGGGACCGAAAACAATGGCTTCAGTCTTCCTAATATTCAATTGGAGAAAATTTCTGCTCATCCAGAACTGGATGTCGGACAAGCAGTCTGACAATTTTGAGACTGTGGAGGGGTCGAGAGAAGTGTTGGTGAGGTAGAGCTGGGTGTCATCAGCGTACATGTGGAAACTGACGCTGCGTTTTCGGATGACGTCGCCAAGGGTCAGCACATGGATGAGAAATAGGAGGGGGCCAGAGATAGATCCTTGTGGGACACCAGAGGTAGCGATGTGGGGGCGGGAAGAGAAGCCATTGCAGGAGATTCCCTGGCTACGATTAGATAGATAAGAACGGAACCAGGCGAGTGCAGTCCCACCCAGCTGGACGACGGTGGAGAGGCATTGGAGAAGGATAGAGTGGTCAACCGTGTCAAAGGCTGCAGATAAGTCAAGAAGGACGAGGAGGGATAGTTTGCCTTTGTCACGGTCACAAAGGATGTCATTTGTGACTTTGCAGACATGGCTGAACAGCGACAAGAGGTTGATCTAAAAAAAAAGCTTTGCAGCAACGGTTGAATTTCAAATGAGGAGAAAGTCTACACGGATGCTTCGGAATATACCGTTCGTCCTCATCTGTTGTACCTTCAACAAAGCATTTCACAATTGTAATTGAGATGGGTCTCAAAACTTGAGGTCACTTTGGTTATCATGTTCTTGAGTTTGAGCAGTAATGTGTCAGTGATGCATTAATACTGTAAATAGACCCTCAAGGAACCTGTGCATAGTGGCCTATTCAGTGGTGCCTGCAGCAATGAACCAAGCTAGAACAGTCCCTTGAGACCCAACACAAGATCACTACAACCCAAGTGTGGACACACCAGTTTGAATGGGCTGCTTGTACACTAACTTTGTACACCAGCTTGTACACCCACTGCGCTTGGACCAAAGACACTTATGTCTGGATGCATAACGCTGCATCAACTCTTAATTCTTCTGCTCATTAAGATGAGGGATGTTAGTGCTGGGAATAGAACTTTTCCCATTTGAGGCACCCAAATGTGAGCAGTAAGCACATCCGGGTCAGTACAGCACAGCCAGAAGCTGAGTAAAGCTTTCACAACTCCACACCAACAAGCCTCAGCCCTAACCCCACGTTGCCCCCCCACTCAACCCGTACCGTACTGTCTGTGCACATTCAGAGGCTGAACTCCAGGACACAGGTGATGTATTTACCGAGGCGTACGAAAGCATGGGCCTTACGCTAAACATCCGTAAGACAAAGGTCCGCCACCAGCCTGTCCTCGCCGCACAGCACTGCCCCGCCCCCCAGTCATCAAGGTCCACAGCACAGCCCTGGACAACGTGGACCACTTCCCATACCTCGAGAGCCTCCTATTAACAAGAGCAGGCATCGACAACGAGATTCAACATCGCCTCCAGTGCGCCAGGACAGCCTTCGGCCGTCTGAGGAAAAGAGTGTTTGAAGACCAGGCCCTGAAAACTGCCACCAAGCTCATGGTCTGCAGGGCTGTAGTGATACCCGCCCTCCTGTATGGCTCAGAGACGTAGGCCATGTACAGTAGACACCTCAAGTCGCTGGAGAAATACCACCAACGATGTCTCCGCAAGATCCTACAAATCCCCTGGGAGACAGACGCACCAACGTTAGCGTCCTCGACCAGGCTAACATCCCCAGCATTGAAGCACTGTACCACTTGATCAGCTCCGCTGGGCAGGCCACATTGTTTGCATGTCTGACACGAGACTCCCTAGGCAAGCGCTCTACTCGGAACTCCTTCATGGCAAACGAGCCAAAGGTGGGCAGAGGAAACATTACAAGGACACCCTCAAAGCCTCCCTGATAAAGTGTGACACCCCCACTGACACCTGGGAGTCCCTGGCCCAAGACCGCCCTAAGTGGAGGAAGTGGAGGGAGGGCACTGAGCACCTCAACTCTCGTTGCCGAGAGCATGCAGAAATCAAGCACAGGCAGCGGAAGGAGCGTGCGGCAAACCTGTCCCACCCACCCCTTCCCTCAACGACTATTTGTCCCACCTGTGACAGGGTCTGTGGTTCTCGTATTGGACTGTTCAGTCACCTAAGGACTCATTTTAAGAGTGGAAGCAAGTCTTTCTCGATTGCGAGGGACTGCCTATGATGACGATGAGCAATTGGAACAACTTTTCCATTTCCTACAGTCACTATCCCCTCGCCTCACGGGGTGATATTGGCAATTATTGATGGCTTTGTACTGTAGGCCTTTGCCCACTCAAGCTTGAAGAAGTAGTAGGAACAGACTGGATGTTAGGCAGCTCTTTTACCAGAGCATGGCCAGCCATGGTAGTGTGGGGCAGGCTTGATGGCTGGCCTTTTCCTGCCCGTCCATTTTGCACGTTCGTACGACTTACCAAAACTCATTTCATTTCGGACCTTTACAGCCAGGAGATAAGACGCTACATAAATGCAAGGGAAGATTACTGGGACGATGCCTGCAATTCGGGTTGGATTGGAACCAACCTCAGGTGGTGAAATCCAAACTCTAAGCCGGCTCCCCCTACGTGCTCACGGACGTCTGTACAGGAGGAACTTTGATTCTGCCGTGTACGTGCTCTGTACCTGGAAAACCAGCAAGGATCAGTTAGTGAATGAAAAAGGACAGTTTTGTTTGCAACCCACTTCGTGCTCCCCAAGTGGGCAGCAGTGCTGGGATTGTTAAGTCTGCAGTAGAAGACTGTGCCACTGAACCAGAGAGAGGACTGGAGATAAGGAACTCTAATTGTGGAGTACAAAAATCACACCACTACTTACACATCACAACGGGGACAATAGAATAATGAAATAAATTGTGTTTTTTTTTTAATTTTATACAACAGTTGAACAATACATTAAGTATACATACACACAGCAACATGTCTTCTAACACATACAATAGTCTAAAAACACACGTGCTGCCTGGAATAATAAGCAACACTGTATGGTCTTGACAGAGGGGGAAAAATACACAGTAATTACAATAATCAGAATGTAAAAAATAAAGAATTGTGCCCTTCCCTCTGTCGACCCCTTGTACAGGCTCGTACTTGTAGCGTCATCACGCGTTTAAAAGTTCATTTTTTCCAACTGATCCAGTTTCTCATGATCACAGGTTTGGCAGAGGGAGGAAGGGGGAAGATTACTGGGAAGGGATATCAGTTAGGGAGAGGACCTGCAGCCTGGATTGAAACCAATGGGGTTAACTGGGGAACAGCTATTTCTACTAGGCCCAAGGCTAACCGAATAGATTTATACGATGGCCAATGTGGTTAGTGAGCAGATCGCCTCGGATCACAGTTGCAGCTCCCCAAAATCCTGATCCCGATCGGAACCATGCAGAGACCAGGAGGTGTGCACCGACTGAGATGAGGGATCTGGCTCCAGCTTGGCCTTAAGGAGTCCCGGCAGCAGTTCCTGCCCCTGCCACAGATGCTGTTTGGTGCAACAACAGGATGTGGAGAAAGTACAAACATGGAGCTTAGCCTCAAATGCAGCAAGTCAAAATTCTAAGTCCATTCATTGTGCTTTCAAAATGAATCCCATTAGTCCTCCTCCCCATCCCCCATTGCTGCATCCATAATCTTGCACCTCCCACAAGTGACGATGAACTCTCACCGGTAAGCAAACTTGCTTCGGTGTGGAGGTTTTATTTTTAAATGCAGGCTTTGAAAGGCTGATAAAAGGGATAAAGTCTGTCGTAGGAACTGGAAGACAGCCAGACTGAAGGCAATATTAAAATAGCTGGATCAGAGTTTACCAAAGCCACGGAGATGTATGTTCGCAGGCACTCGGCAGATTGTTCGTTTCTGCTCGTCTGGTCTTTAAGCTGTGCCTGTGCCAATTCCTCCAGGGAGTTTGCCAGCCAGAAAGCAATAGGATTTCTGGAGGAACTTGGGAGAAACACGGCACATTCCCGCTGCCACAAAGAGATTCCTTTCCTCACTATTTCTCTAATGTAGCACTCTGTAGGTTAAGCTGACCGAGACACCATGTAGACTACTTGACACCAAGTATTGGCTTACAACTAGCTGACAAAACAGGACTGACTGCAAGTTGTTGGATTGTCTACACGTGCTGGCACTGATGACTTATGTGATTTCAGAATGTTTTTGAAGATGAACAGATGAAGCCAGTTTGGAACTGGATTCCTTGGCTGCTGAAGAGACAAGCGCTTCTTCTCATTGCTTCCTGAATCCGGTTACACAGCAATTATTAGTGATTGCAAACTGCCATTGGCAGGAGGGTGTAATTATAGTGACTGGTTTGGAGGCTGTTTCTGTTCTAAATGTGGACATTGGAATTTTAGAATGGAAAAATTAAATGAAGGCGAGACTGTATGACTGCAAAATGGGGACTAAGTTACACACTCCCCGTTCCCCCCACTTCCCTGGCCCCCGCTGTCTAACCCTGCTTCACCTGGAGCACAAGTGGTCCCCACTCCCCTTGTACAGCACGATGAAAGATTGACTAGAGCATTCACAACAGACCCGCAGACCTGACATGCCCAAGAACATACAAGGATTTTGGTATTCTTAAATCCATCAGTCTACACAGCAAGTGCAACATTTACAAAAACAGGTATGAGTCAACTCTGAAGTATTCGGTCACATTATTGCATCAGCAACTAAATTACTGATAGCAATTAGGCCAGAGTCCAATCTAAACCAGCACGGTCGAGTCTGTTTATCAGGTATAGTCAGTGTTAAAACCTGAGAGTTTATTATTATTAAAAGAGGACTGGTGAACTGACCCAGAAACATGCTCACTGTCCATTTTAAATGGACAAACTGAGGAGGATGGCATGTACAAATTTCAGTATTAAAATGCAACAGGGGAGAAGGCACAATTTCACCATTATGAAACGGTATAAATCCATCATATATTCCTCGCAGTGCTCCACAGCATTTTGTACTGCACTTCAACAACGGTCAATTCAGATATAAAATAGGCAGGCTTTTCCCCCGACCACGAGCTGGTCTTGTTTACACAGCGACAGATACTTCAGGGGGAGAAAAAGTCCACTCCACAAAAGGCGAAGACATTTTGTGATTGCAATCTGCACAAAAAACAAACTGGGTCTTGTACCCCCTCCCCACCCACCCCCACCAGACTTGCACTGTTCAATTTATTATGTGGATAGTGCATTTTGGTTGGGAAAATTCATCATGGCGTATATCATGTCAGTGCAAAATGTACACACGGCACGCTGCAGGCATTTTTAGTACCCACCATACAGCTATAGATTCTGCTGTGTGTCTGGACGCAGTGACTCCACCTCTATAACAATATGGTGAAGTACTGGTGGTTACAGGTTAGATGGTGAGGTTAACAATGGGAGCAGTTTAAAGTGAGGGCGAATTCAAGTGGACGGTTCTCGAAGGCGGGAAGTATTTCCTGCAGCTTTAAACCCAGCGACAGCATGGAATAACGTTGATTTTTTTTTTGATGCATTCATTTAAATTTGACCTCATCAATCAGCGATGCAACGGAAAAACATTCTACAGTTTCAAGTAGAAAAGTTCTTACGTGCCCAAGATTAGTGAGGAAGAGAATAGTGCAATTATGGGACAGGGGGTTGATGCATCACATACACAATTAGAAACTCAATCTAGAAAAACGGGCGGTGTGGCTGGAAACAGATGACCATTTCGGAAATAAAACCGTCATGTAATGTTCTGCTCGGCAGAGTGACACCATCGGTACAATGTGCCAATGCTCAGCAGGTGTAAACATTGTACCAAATCACTGGCCACAAATTTAAGAAAATAAATTTATACTGATGTGATCAGTAATGGCAGACACACCTCTGGGCGGAGTTTCTGTGCCTGCCACTTGGTTCCCCTTATGCTGGGAGAGCTTTGTACGTACAATCCCTGCCTCCCCGAGGGATTCAGTGAGCTATTAATGCTACAGTTATGGTGCCGGGGGCAATAGCCGACATCTTCACAGGTGCTTGTATGTTGGGGGTTCACTGTTCTCACTGTTTAGCCAGGGCAATCACTGAGACTGCTGGGGGCAGTGCTGTAGCTGGGTTCAGTGCAGGCACCATTCACAGATAAGTGCAGTTAAGGTTACTCCCTGTGCAATGTGGGCAAGGGGGTAATGGCCCTGTGCAATGGGGACAGGGTGGGTAACGGCCCTGTGCAATGAGGGCAGGGTGGGGTAACGGCCCTGTGCGTGCAATGGGGACAGGGTGGGTAACGGCCCTGTGCAATGAGGGCAGGGGGGGGGTGTTAAGAGTTGGAAAGCGGAAGAGCTTCACAAGCACACTCAGTAATTGCCCAGCCTCCTGACATACTTTGATTGTGGAGAGCGGATGTGAGCGCAGGGAAGATAACACAAACAGTGGGCGGGCTTTGCTCCAGCTGCAACAGATGGGTGATCAGCCTTTTGCCCCAGTGAGTCTGGGCTGGCACCAAGTGTGCAACGTGCACGGTGCCAGCCCTGGCAAAGCCTCAGGTGTGGCACCATGGTGCTCAAAACACAGCACATCAGCAGCACGAGGGTTCGCGTTGAATACTGGTCTCGTTCCTGTGCCGTCACCCAGACACTTTGCTCAGCTGCCTTTGCGGACCGAGGCTGGTGGCCCTGAAGAGAAATGCCCTGATACAGGCTGGAGAGAGAATCTAGCAGTTATTATTGTGACAGATGTTTGCTGGTTGCAACAAGCAGGTCTCAGAGACACCAACTTCGATATGCGTTTTTTTGTACGACTGTTACAAAAGTGTTACTAATTGAACTGTTGCCACAAGCAACACATGGGTACACGTGGCCTGCCACTCGGGTAAATTACCAGCTGTGTCTGTGTTGTTGAGAAAGGGCATCGTTTCTTTAAAACTGCAACTAACCCTTTGCACCAGTTGCGCTCTTTTTGAATCGAGCGCTCATTTGGCTTCTAATTATTACTAACAACCAGAACCTGCATTGGAACTGCTGTCAAGTGAAGGTGTTCTGAGTGCAGCGATCACAAGGAGTGCAAAGACAAAACTGAGCTTTTCAGTAACACAAGAACAGGCCTTCTGACTTGCTCACCGAGTACAGGGGCCTAAAAACACAAGTACTTGTACACGTGGCTGAGAATTTACAAGTGTACTGTCTTCAAACAGGAAAAGGAGCAAGTATTGCTTTACACAGTACGTGGATGGGTAAAGAAACAATGAGATTATAAGGACTGGATAACAAGAAAATCGATTCAAAACAAGCTACGGAGAGAATTATATTGAAAAGCCAGGATACCTTCACTTCTCTCTAAGACAAATGTAAATTGGAGTTTGGCCTGCTCAGCATAAATAGTAAACAGTCAGCTCACCAACATCAAGTGCATTTGTCTATTTTCACAAGAGTACTACGGCGCGATGGGGTAAGCTCGGGCTTCCAGACTAACTGAATCAGAGCACTGAGATTTATTATACGCACGCTCCATTTAACACCAGTGGTTTGTGCATCCAACAAGTTGCTGTTACCTCTCCGGCATTGCAGCAGGAATGGGAAACAGGCGCTGGAGCTGGTGAGGAGCGTCAGCTCGAGACCCGTGATTCGAGAAGACCGGCTTAGCATAAAGTGAATACAGAACGGGGACTCGGACAGATATTGCCGGTGGCACGGGTAACGGGTAATGTGCGGGTGATTGTGGGGCTGCATGGATCCCGAGCATCATGCAGCCCAACGTCAACCGAGTTCTAGTTCCGCCTACCCAGCACTCTTGTTTACCCTCCCACGTGTGCTTAGATTGCCTTATCCTGTGGAACAGCCAGATTCTTCATCCACATTGCCAGGATAAATTTAACATGGGCCACTTGGGGCGTGGCCCCTCCCAAGAGTATGGGAGGGGCCACCCCGAGGAACAAAACACAGGCCTAGAACTTTTACAAAACTCAGAAGGCACAATACATCACAAAAAGATCCAGAGTCTGAGACTCCACTTCAAATCAAAATGGAAACGGTATATTTACAGTCACTGGAGAAATTTATGGTGCCAACATTTCCAAAATCCTTCACATTGGGATTTGAGGCAATCTTGGAACGCAGATGGACTTTGGAGAATCCCCAGGCAGGTTAGTGACAGCGAATTCAGACAAAACATCTTCAAAGTGCAGCTTTCTTGTGTTTTTTGTCAGGAGGCCTCTCGGACATGGACAGTTTAATATTTAAAGACAGGTTTCCGCACAGGGTTTCCAACGTCTGTTCCGTGAATGGGTTTCATCATTCTGTTGTTGACCTCGAGCAAGAATGACTACATGCAGGGACAGGGGAGGGGAGGGGCACCCAATCCAAACAAAACGCACGATATTACCCATTATTGATTTATAACAAACAATGTTATAAATAAACCCATATTCATTCATACATATTAAGATTTATATAAAAGTTGATGCATTTTTGCTCTAAAAAGTTATGCTGAATTTGTTGAAAACATGAGGTAACCTCGCTCGCGTCATAAACAAGCTTAAACTTGAAAATGTGAGTAAGACTAGACCAGGGTCACCCTAAATGGCCAGTCAGAGGCCCTTCGTGAAAGTTGTTTACAGACTAACATGTGCCGTGATGCAGCAGCCGGTGTGATACTCTTGCAGCTGTGTAACAGCTCTCAGTCCCGACACGCACGCAAGCATTCAAAGTGCCTCCAGGTGTAATTAGGAAAGGGCGGGGGGGGGGGGGGGTTTGGTGGGACAAGTGAAAGAACGAAGACGTGTGCAAGAGCGAGCACATTAAAGAAAAGCTAGACCTGCGGATATATGAGACGTGCCTTCAGAGAGATGTTCGCTGCTCTCCCTCCAATCCGGTGTCCATTCTTAAAACGACAAGCATTTTCTTCAGGGCATCTTTGAAGTAGGAGGAGGCAATAATGCGTGGTGAATGGGGTGGGGTGGGGGAGTGGTAGAAAAAAGACATGTTGTGCTACTGAACACCAAGTCCAACCATGGAGTAGCAATGCGTCGCGTGAAAGGAGTTTCCGACTGGACTGGCTTGCCTTATAGGCTGGTGTGGGTCTTGTGAGGGGCGGGGAGCAGTTTCATTCGCTTGATGCCAGTACTGAAGTAGCCCTCGTCACTGCAGCCGCTCCTCACACTGATCTGCTCATCAGAGTCACTCACACTGCTATTGCTCCAGTCCAGCTCTCCCGTCAGGTACTCCGTGCTCTCCACATCCACATCCAGCTCCTCTGCAGGAAACAAAAACAATCACCTTTTAGGGCCAAAGGCAGACAGAAATGCTGCCCTCCATTTTTGCTCATGCAACCATTTTAGAATCCACTCTCATTTTTATTGCAACTGTTGCAAACAAATACCTTCATTTTGTGTCTGCAGAAAATATAGTTGGTCATTTTTTTTTTTAAAGTACGCATGTTTACGGGAAATGATTTGAGGCCTAACTCGGTAATGAGCCTGGCTGTTAAGTCTGTGGGTTCCTGCACAGATTGGAAAAATGACAACACCAGCATTTCCCCCAATGGTAGGTGGGAACTGTTTTTGCAGATTCAGCCTTCAGGAGGTTGCTCTGTTGTCCTATCTCCCTATTTTGCTCGATGATGGGTTTCACAAATTGCTAACAGCATGGTGACCAACATTCTCCCGAAGTGCCCCTTCCGAGGTCCCAAATGTAAATGGAGTGCGCCCGCTGTTAACCACTCCGACTCGACCTGAAGTCACTGCTCCTAAAGCTGGGCTGATGCAATGCTCTGTAATAATCCCATCTGTAGCTCATGCCCAGCTGAACTATTCAAGACTTTCAACCACAAAGTGCTTGAGTCACTTTACAGGACTTTGGCAAAAGAAAACGCCCAAGTCTCACTCACCTCACCCAGACATTAAAACAAAGAGTAGTTGATGGGTGCCATCGCTTGTTTGTTGCTAAGCGACGACACGACGGACAAAACGCAAACCTTAAAAACGCTCCTATTTATGCCTGAAGCAATTTCACAGCCATGTCATTAAGAATTCAATCAATATCACCGGACGCACCGTCAGAAGTAACTCTATCATGCCTAACCCACAGACAATGCTTCTGCAGCAAATGTATGCTCTGCCTTTAGATGTACCTTGATCAGAATCGGATCTGTCTGAAGAAACGGTTGACCCTACACTATCCACCCGCGTCCTCTCAACGTTAAACAGTTCCAGCTGCCGCTTCAAGTGCCGTTGTTCCCGTTGTAGCTGATCGATCTGATGGAGTGCCCTTCTGTCACCTTCTTCAAGTGTCTGAGAAGGAAACACATACTTTGGTTATGTACATTCACACTGGCTGATAGAACAGGGGCTTGTCACACAGAGTTCTCTCAGGTCATTGCGCTTGCCTTGATAACAGGTGGCATGATGCATTTTCAACTTCCTAGTCGAGCGGCCAGATATGGTGCGAGAATTCCTCCTAAGAAACAGATCGGCAGATCTGCTCCTTTGCGACAGTGTCAAATACTTCCCCTGGCACAGTTAGGTTGCTCCAACATGACAACCCTGTGGTTCACCAGGCCCAAGCAGTCAAACAACAGACTATCCGTGTAAGCAGAGCACAGTCAGGGAGTTGGAGGTAAAAGCTTGGCCTTTCTCCGCTGCTCAAGAACCACCAAGAAGTAGCCTAGATGTCACCTTCCGTGGTAGTTCAACAGCTCTGTATTCCCGAGCAGGCCAACATCGAGGCATTGACCACGCTTGATCAGCTCCGATGGACGGGCCACATTAGCATGCGGGCAGACTCCCAAAACAAGCACTCTGCTCCGAGCCATGTCACGGCAGGCGAGCCCCAGGAGGGCAGAGAAAACGCTTCAAGGACACCCTCAAAGCCTCCTTGAAAATATGTAATATACCCACCGACTCTTGGGAATCCCTGGCCCAAGACGGCTCAAAGTGGAGGAGAAGCATCCGAGAAGGCGCCAAACACTTCCGAGTCTCTTCGTCGGGAGCACTCGGGAGCACGCGGAAGCCAAGAGCAAACAGCGGAAGGAGCGCACGACAACCCAAGCACCCCACTCACCCGTCCCTCCAACCACCCTCTGCCCCACCTGTGACAGAGACTGTAGATCCCACATTGGTTTCATCAGTCACCTTAGAACTCATTCTAGTGTGGAAGCAAGTCATCCTCGACTCTGGGGGACTGCCCAAGAAGAAGGAGGATTCCCGAGCAAGGTTAGCATGACTCGTGGGTCACGGAAGAGGAAAGGAAATAAGCAACGTGGAACAGGAGGAGGCCATTCAATTAGATCATGGCTGATCTGTACCCAAGCTCCACATTGCTCGATACCCTAGCCTACATTCCGAGTTGTGAAGGTATAACTCCGATGTCAAATGAAACCCATACAGCAACAAGAAAGTTTTGGCTTTACACAGCTTCATTCCATCTGCTAGTTGTTGAGTTACTGCCTTCCCCTCCCATGCACGACACAAAGATACAAGACTCGGATATCAAATACCCTGCCCCAAGTCTCTGCCAATGCTAACTGGAGGCACCAAACCACCTTAGTGTGCGTTCCCAGACTGTTGTCATGGGAAGGGATTCCTGCTTGCCGTCGATCCCCTAAAGGGTGTTGGAGATCAGAATCCGAATGGGACAATGTGGGTCGGGACATTGACTTGGTGAAATTTGTCATCACATACTCTTTTACATTAACAGCACTGAGGATGGTGCCATGATATATCACAGTGCAGTGCAGTGCACTAGTAGTTAGAGGGAAATCAGGTAACTATGTAGGTCATTCTATCAGAAATGATTTTGTCTGCTGTGCAAAGTGGAACTGATCTGCAATTGCCCGGATAAACGTCTAGCCAAGGAAACCAGTGTCTGAACGCAATGGCGTTTTGTGAGGTGCTCGCTGACCTACATTGGCTCCTGGTTAGGCATCGCCTCGATTCCAAAATTCTCATCCTTGTTTACAAATCCTTCCATGGCCTCGCCCCTCCCTATCCCTGTAATCTCTTTCAGCCTCACCCCCGCCCCCCCACCCCCCACATGTCTGCGCTCCTCAAATTCTGAACTCTTGAACATCCCTGATTATAATCGCTCAACCATCGGTGGCCGTGCCTTCAGATGTTTGGGCCCCAATCTCTGGAATTCCCTAACTAAACCTCTCTGCCTCTCTTTCCTCCTTTAAGACGCTCCTTAAAAGCTACCTCTTTGACCCTTTGGTCATCTGCCGTAATTTCCTCTTATGGGTGTCAAATTTATTTGTTTTGTCTTATAACACTTCTGTGAAGCATCTTGGGAAGCTTTACTACGTTAAAGGCGCTATATAAATGCAAGTTGTTGTTGTTGTGTTAAATTTGATACGATCTAATGGGACCAGCCCTTATGTGTGAATAACAGCAATGCTGTGAATGAGGGGCAGCAGGCTGGGGTCAATGATGTTATTCGTTCCCTAGTATCACAAACGATGCTGCAGGGCTGATGTGCATGCACTATTTCCCTCCTAGTTGCTTACCTTGATATGTAATTTGGCTTTCATAAGTAAACTGAGTGTGGTGTGTCTCGTGCTCTCAGCTCCCATTGGGACCAATTCTTTCAAACGTTCCAAGCAAAGGCGCAGGTGGGCCCGTCTGGTTAAAAGAAAAAGCATTTCACTTAAAAAAAAAACTCGCAACCTCGGAGCTGATAGGACAACTCGTCAACAAAAACGGCATTTATGAATCATCAAATGATACGGGGACACAAACCAGTTCTTTATATCCACCTCCCCTCAGACCTCTCCATCTTTGATCACGTTGCAAGGTGCTCAAGGATGGGATTCTGACGTGCAGGTGCTTTTGATGCAGCACACCATAAATCAACGGCAGAAGAAATTGTTATGATTATTATGACAAGTCCTTCGCACAATCTGACAATTCAAGCAATGGCTTTCATTTTTAGATGCTGCAGTGATGCTTACTGGTGAACACAGGCCAAACTGTGCAGGGCCGGTGTGCAACGGCCAGCCCACTTTAAAGGATCCATGCACAGGCATCTTCAGTATGTAGTTCGGGACCTAGATTGTCAGGTCCCTCATTGAAACACCTGTGAACTCATCTCTGTTTGGTGTGGAAGCAAGTCAGCCTCGATACGAGGGACTGCCTAAAACTATACTATACTGTGCAGGGCTTGAGTCAGTGTTAGCCCTCTCACCTTGCAGTCAGAAGATCGTGGGTTCTAGCAGCAATTGAAGACATAATCTAGGCGGACACGCGAGTGCAGTGCTGCATTGTCAGGGGTGTGACCTTTCAGATGGGACCGCTGAGGCGGATGTAATGGCTCTCATTGTTCGATTTAAAGCAGAGCAGGGGCCAATGTCCCTCCCTCAAACACAACCAAAGCAGTCAGCGGCTCCCTTATCACTTTGTGGGACCTTGCTGGGCACAAACTGGCTCGAGTGATCGCACTTCCAAAAGCAATTTATTTCTGGTGAAGCATTTTGGAGTCCCGAGGAGCGAAATGAGCCGATCTAAACAGAGTTCTTTCTTAGGTGTCAGCTGTGGCTCAGTGGGCAGCACTCTCGCCTCGGAGTCAGAAGGTTGTGGGTTCAAGTCCCACTAGGCTGACATGCCCAGTGCAGTGCTGAGGGAGCTGCACTGTCGGAGGTGCCGTCAAACCGAGGCCCCGTCTGCTTGCTCAGGTGGATGCAAAAGATTCCATGCCATTATTTCGAAGAGCAGGGGAATTATGCCCGATGTCCTGGCCAATATTTATCACTCAACCAACCTAACAAAAACAGATTATCTGGTCATTATCACATTGCTGTTTGTGGGAGCTTGCTGTGTGCAAATTGGCTGCCACGTTTCCTACATTACAACAGTGACCACACTCCAAAAATACTTCATTGGCTGTAAAGCACTTTGAGACGTCTGGTGGTCGTGAAAGGCACTATATAAATGCAAGTCTTTCTTTCTTAACTAACTATATTGAAAGCGGCAATGGAATCAGAGGCGGGAGTGCCACCGCCAAGCCAAGTCAGCATTTTGACAGCAAGCTGCAGACAGAATGGGGCCAAGAATTTTGAATGGCCCAGAACTTCCAAATTCGCCGCACTAGAAATTTGCAATAGTGAACAGTTCTCTCTGGGAAACAATCCTCTGGCTACGTTCCTGTAATCAGAATCCACGGAACCGCCAACACTGAACTGATGATGATCCACAGTACTGTACACTCATGGACAGCAGATTCTTCAGACACTAACTGTGGAGACACAGTGGCGCATTCGGCAATTTCTGAAATGGCAAACTGTTCAGTCAGAAAGAGGATGAATTGCGTTAAAAATGTGAAGGAATTCCAGGAGTCTACGACTATCAGAACTCAACTTTAAAAGTCAGCAGAAGTCAGTTCAGTGCCACAAACGGCCAGAATGGATCTCTTTCGGGATTGCCAAAGCTGCCTGTAAATAAATGTAGCCCTCCTGCTGCCTTGTGTTGTTGTACACACTCCGCGCCTCTAAATCTGAATACGCTGCTTGAATTCACAGTTCTGGGCACTACGCCAATGCAATGTAGCACACTATTTCACACAACCACGTGTCCCTCACTGGTTTACGCCAGGCTGAATGGGCTGCAGATGATGGAACGCGAGCTGACAAAAATCAATCCAATACACGGCGAATCAAACACCAGTTCAGCCGCTCTGATTTACACGTCGTCATCTGCCAATAGATCAGCAAGGCACACTGCTGCGCGCGAGCTGCTGAGAATCACCTCGCCCACAGACCTGTTACTGTGCTCCGGGAAGCCAACGGGACGGCAAGTCACCGTTTAAAATGTCTGCTTCTGTGCATTGATTCTTCCAATTCAATTGTCATAAAAGATAATAAAACAAGACTTTGGGGGGAGGGGAAATTCGGTAACACCTCTGTTGCGGCATTAACCCGGCCGGAGCGGTAAAGTTTGCGCCGGGAAATGGTTTGCGTCTCCAGCCCCAAAGTTCACCAGTTGGGCCCACCTCCCCAGTCTCCCCCCCCCCCCACTCTCCCCCCTGCCCCTCCCCCACCCACAAACCTCACTGTAACACTGATATATCCCACATCTCTCACTGTATCACTGATATACCCCACACCCCTCACTGTAACACTGATATACCTCACATCCCTCACTGTAACACTGATATACCCCACACCCCTCACTGTAACACTGATATTGCCCACACCCCTCAGTGCAACACTGATATACTCCACATCCCTCACTGTAACACTGATGTAACCCATACCTCTCACTGTAACACTGATATACTCCGCAGCCCTCACTGTAACACTGATATACCTCACACCCCTCACTCTAACACTGGTATACCCCACACCATTCACAGTAACACTGATATACTCCACACCCCTCACTCTGACACTGATCTACCCCACACCCTTCACTGTAACACTGATATTCCCCACACCAGCACACTATAAGTCTGATATACTCCACACCCCTCACCGAAACACTGATATACTCCACACCCCTCACTGTAACACTGATATACCCCACACCCTTCACTGCAGCACTGATATACCCCGCACTCCTCACTGCCACACTCTAATATACACCACACCGCTCACTGTAACACTGATATACCCCACATCCCTGACTGTAACACTGATATACCCCATACCACTCACAGTAACACTGGTATACTCCACACCCCTCACTCTGACACTGATCGACCCCACACCTCTTACTGTAACACTGAAATACCCCACACCTCTCACTGTAACACTGATATACCCCACACACCTCACTGTAACACTGATATAACCCACACCCCTCAGTGCAACACTGATATACTCCATAAACCTCACTGTAACACTGATATACCCCACACCTCTCACTGTAACACTGATATACCCCACACCACTCACTGCAACAGTGATATATCTCACTCCCTTCACTGTAACACTGATATAATCCACGCCACTTGATTGTAATACTGATATACTTTACACCCCCTCACTGTAACACTGATATACGTTACACCCCTCACTGTAACTCTGACTGGATCAACTGGGCTTGTCTTCACTGGAGTTCAGAAGAATGAGAGGGGACCTCATAGAAACATTTAAAATTCTGACGGGGTTCGACAGGTTAGATGCAGGAAGAATGTTCCCAATGTTGGGGAAGTCCAGAACCAGAGGTCACAGTCTAAGGATAAGGGGTAAGCCATTTAGGACCGAGATGCGGAGGAACTTCTTCACCCAGAGAGTGGTGAACCTGTGGAATTCTCTACCACAGAAAGTTGTTGAGGCCAATTCACTAAATATATTCAAAAAGGAGTTAGATGAGGTCCTTACTACTAGGGGGATCAAGGGGTATGGCGAGAAAGCAGGAATGGGGTACTGAAGTTGAATGTTCAGCCATGAACTCATTGAATGGCGGTGCAGGCTCGAAGGGCCGAATGGCCTACTCCTGCACCTATTTTCTATGTTTTCTAAATGGCCATTCTGCAGCAGGAACGATGAGAGCAAGAACTGGTGTATTATTCCCCCCCTCCCACTCTGTGGCCCTGGTGCATCCAATGATCTGCCTCCACAACCCCAGCCCAGATCAGCTCATTTACACCAGCACACAACACTTTGTCTTCCTGATCTGTATGGTACCACAGTACATTCCCACTGAGGGATGTGCACAATTTCTGGTTTTCTCCATAAGGACGGTCCAGCACCTCATCTTCCTCACCAATTGCAGACCAGAGACATGCCAACTTCCTGCTCTGACAATCATAGAATGATTCAGTTCAGAAGGAGGCCATTCGGCCCATCGTGCCTGTGTCGGGTCTTTGGTAGAGCAATCCAATCAGTCCCACTCCCAGTCCAATCAGCATCATCGACCAGGCCAGCATCCCCAGCATTGAAGCACTGACCACACTCGATCAGCTCCGCTGGGCAGGCTACACTGTTCGCATGCCAGATACGAGACTCCAAAGCAAGCGCTCTACTCGGAGCTCCTTCACGGCAAACGAGCCAAAGGTGGGCAGCAGCAACGCTACAAGGACACTCTCAAAGCCTCCCTGATAAAGTGCAGCATGCCCATTGACACCTGGGAGTCCCTGGCCAAAGACCACCCTAAGTGGAGGAAGTGCATCCAGGAGGGCGCTGAGCACCTCGAGTCTCAACGCCGAGAGCGTGCAGAAAGCAAGCGCAGGCAGCAGAAAGAGCGTGCGGCAAATCTGTCCCACCCACCTCTTCCCTCAACAACTATCTGTCCCACCTGTGACTCTTGTATTGGTCTGTTCAGACACCAAAGAACTCACTTCAGGAGTGAAAGCAAGTCTTCCTCGATTCCGAGGGACTACCTATGATGATGATGCGCACTCCCCTGCCCTTTCCCCAAAGCCCTGTCATTTCTCCCTTCAAGTATTGATCCAATTCTCTTTTGAAAGTCACTATTGAATCTGCTTTCACCGCCCTATCAGGCAGCACGTTCCAGATCACAACAACTCGCTGCGTATAGAAATGTTTCATGTCGCCTCTGGTAGTTTTGACAATCACCTAAATCTGTGCCCTCTGGTTACGGAGTATGATTTTGAACACCTCTATCAAATCTCCTCTTAACCTCTGCTCTAGGGAGAACAATCCCAGCTTCTCCAGTCTCTTCACATAACTGAAGTTCCTCATCCCTGGTACCAGCCTAGTAAACCTTTTCCGCACCCTCTCCAAGGCCTTGACATCCTTCCTAAAGTGCGGTGCCCAGAATTGGACATAATACTCCAGCTGGGGCCTAAATGGTGGTTTATACAGGTTCAGCACAACTGCATTGTTTTTGTGCTCTATTAATAAAGCCAAAGATCCCATATGTTCTTTATAAAACAGCCTTCTCAACGTGTCCTGCCACCTTCAAAGATTTGTGTACATACACCCCCAGGTCTCTTTGTTCCTGGCACCCCTTTAAAATTATACCATTTAGTTTATATAGCCTCCCCTCATACTTCCTACCAAAATGCATCACTTCACACTTGTCAATTTCATGTGTCTGCCCAGTTCACCAGTCTGTCTATATCCTCCTGAGGTCTGTAACTATCCTGCTCACTGTTTTCCGAGTCTTGTATCATCCCGAAACCGACTCCTGAAGGACACCCTTCTCTCCAGTCTGAACAACAACCGTTCACCACTACTTTCTGTACCGTAGCCACTGCCACTTCAATCCCATGGGCTTTCATTTTGCTAACAAGTCTATTATGTGGTACTTTGCCAAACAACACTGCAGGATTCACTTTGAGCTTTGTGATTGTATCATCAGTGATTGTAAAAGTTACAGACAAGTCACGTAAATAAATAGCTAACCCGATTCCGGGATGTATAGAATATAGGCTCTGAATCCCTGGCAATGACAGGGTTAGAGAGGGGACGGAACACGACTGCAGTCGCGGGGAGAGAGTGGCACTAGTAGACGTACAAATCCACTGACCATTTATTGTCTGATTGCGTCTGTAATTGTGGTCTTAAATAGAAATGGAGCTCATAATGGGGGCAGTGGCAGTGAAAGCCAGGCACTTTATCAGGGAGAAGGAAAAGCTTGTGAATCAGTCATCACTCGGTCTCATTTGCAGACAGCTTCCCAGCCGAGTTCAAGGTGAGGCTGATGACAGCTGGCCTCCCCTTGGCTGTAAAGTGCGTGTGGGGTCAAGAGCTCCAGTCAGCACAAGGGAGAAATCAGGTGCAGGGAAAAAGTAAAAAGAAAATATATTCGGGCAATCATGAAGCTGACAGTGTCTCGATATCACAACTAATATCTACAACAATAGCACACATCACAGCAAGTCCTGTTGTATACTTTGCCCTGGGTAGTCAGGGATCTGCAAACTACAGCGGTCCTGATGAATTTCAAACCGCCTTGGTCGCATTCTGCTGCCGGGAAGGACCTCCCAACTGTTACCCACTGTCGGTAGAGGAAGGTCGATGATGAAGAATGGAATTCCAAGCTGAAGATGCCCAACCAGCACCCGACCCAGCCATGGCTCACTCAGTTACTCCCCGACAGAATGGGACAAAGTTACCAAATGATAAATGCTGAAACTACACCATTCCCTCACCAACTGAGCAACATAATACTGCATTTTACTCTACCCATTAAAATTAACCTCCCAAAATAACTGGACGGGGGCGAATTACACAGCTGAGGCTCGGTGTTTTAGTGAACAATATGAACATGCTTTCTAATGCACCTACTGATATGGCTGCACCAGTTGGTACTTCATCAATTACTGAACAGACAAATCAAATATCCATCATGGGGACTCACTCAGTGTGCCATCAATTAATGCCTTGCTATGCAAAAGGATGTGCACATTGTTGCTCAAGGGGAGATCGTGGGCTCCTGCTGGTCAGGATTATGCATGAATTTAAAGAAAATCAGAACATCTTGTGTGCCGGTTTGTGAAATGCGGCTGGATATCCTTGTAGCACGGTCAGGAGGGGCTACGCTGTCGTGCACAGCAGCAGAGTGCGAAGATGTCACCGACTCTGCATCAGAATTCAGGAACAGAATGCATGTCAATTCCCATATGGTCAATGGAAGCTCGGGGTGACACCACCCGCGAGTGGCACTGGTTGAATATCACGTTGGCATCTCTCGCACCCGAAATGCCCAACTTCCATTGTACACCAGAATTCATTTTGTGCCAATGGTCAAATACGAGATCACCCTGAACAATCTGGAGAGAGAGAGAATGAGAATGAGGAGAGAGAGAGAGAGAGAGAGAGAGAGAGAGAGAGAGAGAGAGAGAGAGAGAGAGAGAGAGAGAGAGAGAAAAGAGAGAGAACAGAGAGAGAGAGAGAGAACAGAGAGAGAGAGAGAGAGAGAGAGAGAGAGAGAGAGAGAGAGAGAGAGAGAGAGAACAGAGAGAGAGAGAGAGAGAGAGAACAGAGAGAGAAACAGAGAGAGAGAGAGAACAGAGAGAGAGAGAGAACAGAGAGAGAGAGAGAGAAACAGAGAGAGAGAGAGAATAGAGAGAGAGAGAACACAGAGAGAGAGAACAGAGAGAGAGAGAACAGAGAGAGAGAGAGAACAGAGAGAGAGAGAGAACAGAGAAGAGAGAGAGAACAGAGAGAGAGAGAACAGAGAGAGAGAGAGAACAGAGAGAGAGAACAGAGAGAGAGAGAACAGAGAGAGAGAACAGAGAGAGAGAGAGAACAGAGAGAGAGAACAGAGAGAGAGAACAGAGAGAGAGAACAGAAGAGAGAGAGAAAGAGAACAGAGAGAGAACAGAGAGAGAACAGAGAGAGAGAGAGAACAGAGAGAGAACAGAGAGAGAGAGAGAACAGAGAGAGAGAGAGAACAGAGAGAGAGAGAGAACAGAGAGAGAGAGAACAGAGAGAGAGAACAGAGAGAGAGAGAGAACAGAGAGAGAGAGAGAACAGAGAGAGAGAGAGAACAGAGAGAGAACAGAGAGAGAACAGAGAGAAGAGAGAGAACAGAGAGAAGAGAGAGAACAGAGAGAACAAAGGAACAAGAGAACAAAGAGAACAGAGAGAAGAGAGAGAGACAGAGAGAGAGAGAACAGAGAGAGAGAGAACAGAGAGAGAGAGAAAGAGAGACAAAGAGAGAGAGAGAACAGAGAGAGAGAGAGACAGAGAAAGAGACAGAGAAAGAGACAGAGAAAGAGACAGAGAAAGAGACAGAGAAAGAGACAGAGAAAGAGACAGAGAGAGAGAACAGAGAGAGAGAGAACAGAGAGAGAGAGAGAGAACAGAGAGAGAGAGAGAACAGAGAGAGAAAGAGAACAGAGAGAGAAAGAGAACAGAGAGAGAGAGAGAAGAGAACAGAGAGAGAGAACAGAGAGGGAGAACAGAGAGGGAGAACAGAGAGGAGAACAGAGAGGGAGAACAGAGAGGGAGAACAGAGAGGGAGAACAGAGAGGGAGAACAGAGAGGGAGAACAAGAAGGGAGAACAGAGAGAGAGAGAACAGAGAGAAGAACAGAGAGAGAGAACAGAGAGAGAGAGAACAGAGAGAGAGAGAACAGAGAGAGAGAGAACAGAGAGAGAGAGAGAACAGAGAGAGAGAGAGAACAGAGAGAGAGAGAGACAGAGAGAGAGAGAGAACAGAGAGAGAACAGAGAGAGAGAGAGAACAGAGAGAGAGAGAGAACAGAGAGAGAGAGAGAACAGAGAGAGAGAGAGAGAGAGAGAGACAGAGAGAGAGAGAGAGAGAGAGAGAACAGAGAGAGAGAAAGAGAGAGAGAGAGAACAGAGAGAGAGAGAGAGAACAGAGAGAGAGAGAGAGAGAGAGAGAACAGAGAGAGAGAGAGAGAGAGAGAGAACAGAGAGAGAGAGAGAGAGAACAGAGAGAGAGAACAGAGAGAGAGAGAGAACAGAGAGAGAGAGAACAGAGAGAGAGAGAACAGAGAAAGAGACAGAGAAAGAGACAGAGAAAGAGACAGAGAAAGAGACAGAGAAAGAGACAGAGAGAGAGAGAACAGAGAGAGAGAGAACAGAGAGAGAGAGAACAGAGAGAGAGAGAGAGAACAGAGAGAGAGAGAGAACAGAGAGAGAAAGAGAACAGAGAGAGAAAGAGAACAGAGAGAGAGAGAGAGAGAACAGAAGAGAGAGAAGAGAAGAGAGAGAGAGAGAGGAGAAGAGAACAGAGAGAACAGAGAGGGAGAACAGAGAGGGAGAACAGAGAGGGAGAACAGAGAGGGAGAACAGAGAGGGAGCGAGAACAGAGAGGGAGAACAGAGAGG
>NW_027251816.1:0-32500 GCF_044704955.1 Pristiophorus japonicus | reverse complement strand
ACATCTAACTCCCTTTTGAATATATCCAACGAACTGGTCTCAACAACTTTCTGTGGTGGAGAATTCCACAGGTTCACCACTCTCTGAGTGAAGAAGTTTTTCCTCATCTTGGTCCTAAATGGCTTACCCCTTATCCTTAGACTGTGACCCCTGGTTCTGGACTTCCCCAACATTGGGAACATTCTTCCTGCATCTAAACTGTCCAGTCCCGTCAGAATTTTATATGTTTCTATGAGATCCCCTCTCATTCTTCTAAATTCCAGTGAATATAAGCCTAGTTGATCCAGTCTTTTTTCATGTCAGTCCTGTCATCTCAGGAATCAGTCTGGTGAACCTTCGCTACACTCACTCAATAGCAAGAATGTCCTTTCTCAAGTTAGGAGACCAAAACTGTACACAATACTCCAGGTGTGGCCTCACCAAGACCCTGTACAACTGTAGTAACACCTCCCTGCCCCTGTACTCAAATCCCCTCGCTATGAAGGCCAACATACCATTTGCCTTGTTCACTGCCTGCTGTATCTACATGCCACCTTTCAATGACTGATGCACCATGACACCCAGGTCTCTTTGCACCTCCCCTTTTCCTAATCTATCACCATTCAGATAAATATTTTGCCTTCGTGTTTTTGCCACCAAAGTCGATAACCTCACATTTATCTACATTATACTGCATCTGTCTTGCATTTGCCCACTCACCTAACCTGTCCAAATCACCCTG
Source organism: Pristiophorus japonicus (assembly GCF_044704955.1). NCBI lineage: Eukaryota > Metazoa > Chordata > Chondrichthyes > Pristiophoridae > Pristiophorus > Pristiophorus japonicus. The sequence goes on along the minus strand of NW_027251816.1, from coordinate 31,779 downwards.
CAGCCTCTTAGCGTCCTCCTCACAGCTCACACTGCCACCCAGTTTAGTGTCGTCTGCAAACTTGGAGATATTACATTCAATTCCTTTGTCTAAATCATTGATGTATATTGTAAATAGCTGGGGTCCCGGCACTGAACCTTGCGGCACCCCACTAGTCACTGCCTGCCATTCTGAAAAGGACCCATTTATCCCGACTCTGCTTCCTGTCTGCCAACCAGTTCTCTATCCACGTCAGTACATTACCCTCAATACCATGTGCTTTAATTTTGCACACAAATCTCTTGTGTGGAACCTTGTCAAAAGCCTTTTGAAAGTCCAAATACACCACATCCACTGGTTCTCCCTTGTCCACTCTACTAGTTACATCCTCAAAAAATTCGAGAAGATTTGGCAAGCATGATTTCCCTTTCATAAATCCATGCTGACTTGGACCGATCCTGTCACTGCTTTCCAAATGCGCTGCTATTTCATCTTTAATAATTGATTCCAACATTTTCCCCAATACTGATGTCAGGCTAACCGGTCTATAATTCCCTGTTTTCTCTCTCCCTCCTTTTTAAAAAAGTGGTGTTACATTAGCTACCCTCCAGTCCATAGGAACTGATCCAGAGTCGATAGACTGTTGGAAAATGACCACCAATGCATCCATTATTTCTAGGGCCACTTGCTTAAGTATTCTGGGATGCAAACTTTCAGGCCCTGGGGATTTATCGGCCTTCAGTCCCATCAATTTCCCTAACACAATTTCTTGACAAATAAGGATTTCCTTCAGTTCCTCTTTCTTGCTAGACCCTCGGTCCCCTAGTATTTCCGGAAGGTTATTTGTGTCTTCCTTACTGAAGACAGAACCAAAGTATTTGTTCAATTAGTCTGCCATTGCTTTGTTCCCCATTATAAATTCACCTGATTCTGACTGCAAGGGACGTACATTTGTCTTCACTAATCTTTTTCTCTTCACATATCTATCGAAGCTTTTGCAGTCAGTTTTTAGGTTCCCAACAAGCTTCCTCTCATACTCTATTTCCCCCTCTAATTAAATCCTTTGTCCTCCTCTGCTGTATTACAAATTTCTCCCAGTCCTCAGGTTTGCTGCTTTTTGTGGCCAATTTATATGCCTCTTCCTTGGATTTAACACTATCCCTAATTTCCCTTGTGAGCCATGGTTGAGCCACCTTCCCCGTTTTATTTTTACTCCAGACAGGGATGTACAATTGTTGAAGTTCATCCATGTGATCTTTAAATGTTTGCCTATCCACCGTCAACCCTTTAAGTATCATTCGCCAGTCTATTCTAGCCAATTCACGTCTCATACCATCGAAGTTACCTTTCCTTCAGTCCAGGACCCTAGTCTCTGAATTAACTGTGTCACTCTCCATCTTAATGAAGAATTCTACCACATTATGGTCACTCCTTAAGGAACCTCACATAACAAGATTGCTAATTAATCCTCTCTCGTTACACAACACCCAGTCTAGCATGACCAGCCATCGATGTATTGGTGTGGAAAACCATCCCATATACACTCCAGGAAATCCTCCTCCACCGTATTGCTACCAGTTTGGTTAGCCCAATCTATATGTAGATTAAATCACCCATGATAACTGCTGTACCTTTATTACATGCATCACTAATTTCCTGTTTGATGCCATCCCCCACCTCACTACTACTGTTTGGTGGTCTGTACACAACTCCCACTAGCGTTTGCTGCCCTTTGGTATTCCGCAGCTCTACCCATACCGATTCCACATCATCCAAGCTAATGTCCTTCCTTACTATTGCGTTAATCTCCTCTTTAACCAGCAACGCCACCCCACCTCCTTTTCCTTTCTGTCTATCCTTCCTGAATGTTGAATACCCCTGGATGTTGAGTTCCCAGCCTTGGTCACCCTGGAGCCATGTCTCCGTAATCCCAATTACATCATATCCGTTAACTGCTATTTGCGCAGTTAATTCATCCGCCTTATTACGAATGCTCCACGCATTGAGACACAGAACCTTCAGGCTTGTTTTTTTAACACTCTTTGCCCTTTTAGAATTATGTTGTAATGTGGCCCTTTTTGATTTTTGCTCTTGATTTCTCTGCTCACCACTTTTCCTTATCTCCTTTCTACCTTTTGCTTCTGCCTCCATTTTACTTCCCTCTGTCTCCCTGCATAGATTCCCATCCCCCTGCCGTATTAGTTTAAACCCTCTCCAACAGCACTAGCAAACACTCCCCCTAGGACATTTGTTCCGGTCCAGCCTAGGTGCAGACCGTCCGGTTTGTACTGTTCCCACCTCCCCCAGAACCGGTTCCAATGTCCCAGGAATTTGAATCCCTCCCTCTTGCACCATTCATCAAGCCACGTATTCATCTTAACTATCCTGCTATTTCAAGATTAACATGTTTTGCTACGTGGTCATTAATTTACTGTAACAATAACACGGATGTACTGAGTGGGGGATCCCGGGGATCAGGGGATGTACGGAGCGTCCCGGGGATCGGGGGATGTACGGAGCGTCCCGGGGATCAGGGGATGTACGGAGCGTCCCGGGGATCGGGGGATGTACGGAGCGTCCCGGGGATCGGGAGATGTACAGAGCGACCCGGGGATCGGGGGATGGGGGGAGCGTCCCGGGGATCGGGGGATGGGGGGAGCGTCCCGGGGATCGGGGGATGGGGGGAGCGTCCCGGGGATCGGGGGATGGGGGGAGCGTCCCGGGGATCGGGGGATGGGGGGAGCGTCCCGGGGATCGGGGGATGGGGGGAGCGTCCCGGGGATGGGGGGATGTACGGAGCGTCCCGGGGATCGGGGGATGTACGGAGCGTCCCGGGGATCGGGGGATGTACGGAGCGTCCCGGGGATCGGGGGATGTACGGAGCGTCCCGGGGATCGGGGATGTACGGAGCGTCCCGGGGATCGGTGGATGTACGGAGCGTCCCGGGGATCGGTGGATGTACGGAGCGTCCCGGGGATCGGGGGATGGAGGGAGCGTCCCGGGGATCGGGGAATGGAGGGAGCGTCCCGGGGATCGGGGGATGGAGGGAGCGTCCCGGGGATCGGGGGATGGAGGCTGCGTCCCGGGGATCGGGGGATGGACGGAGCGTCCCGGGGATCGGGGGATGGACGGAGCGTCCCGGGGATCGGGGGATGTACGGAGCGTCCCAGGGATCGGGGGATGGAGGGAGCATTCGGGGGATGTACGGAGCGTCCTGGAGATGGGGGGAGCGTCCCGGGCATCGGGGGATGGAGGGAGCGTCCCGGGGATCGGGGGATGGAGGGAGCGTCCCGGGGATCGGGGGATGGAGGGAGCGTCCCGGGGATCGGGGGATGGGGGGAGCGTTCGGGGGATGGGGGGAGCGTCCCGGGGATGGGGGGAGCGTCCCGGGGATCGGGGGATGTACGGAGCGTCCCGGAGATCGGGGGATGGGGGGAGCGTCCCGGGGATGGGGGGAGCGTCCCGGGGATCGGGGGATGTACGGAGCGTCCCGGGGATCGGTGGATGTACGGAGCGTCCCGGGGATCGGTGGATGTACGGAGCGTCCCGGGGATCGGGGGATGTACGGAGCGTCCCGGGGATCGGGGGATGTACGGAGCGTCCCAGGGATCGGGGGATGTACGGAGCGTCCCGGGGATCGGGGGATGTACGGAGCGTCCCGGGGATCGGGGGATGTACGGAGCGTCCCGGGGATCGGGAGATGTACAGAGCGACCCGGGGATCGGGGGATGGGGGGAGCGTCCCGGGGATCGGGGGATGGGGGGAGCGTCCCGGGGATCGGGGGATGGGGGGAGCGTCCCGGGGATCGGGGGATGGGGGGAGCGTCCCGGGGATCGGGGGATGGGGGGAGCGTCCCGGGGATCGGGGGATGGGGGGAGCGTCCCGGGGATGGGGGGATGTACGGAGCGTCCCGGGGATCGGGGGATGTACGGAGCGTCCCGGGGATCGGGGGATGTACGGAGCGTCCCGGGGATCGGGGGATGTACGGAGCGTCCCGGGGATCGGGGGATGTACGGAGCGTCCCGGGGATCGGGGATGTACGGAGCGTCCCGGGGATCGGTGGATGTACGGAGCGTCCCGGGGATCGGTGGATGTACGGAGCGTCCCGGGGATCGGGGGATGGAGGGAGCGTCCCGGGGATCGGGGAATGGAGGGAGCGTCCCGGGGATCGGGGGATGGAGGGAGCGTCCCGGGGATCGGGGGATGGAGGCTGCGTCCCGGGGATCGGGGGATGGACGGAGCGTCCCGGGGATCGGGGGATGGACGGAGCGTCCCGGGGATCGGGGGATGTACGGAGCGTCCCAGGGATCGGGGGATGGAGGGAGCATTCGGGGGATGTACGGAGCGTCCTGGAGATGGGGGGAGCGTCCCGGGCATCGGGGGATGGAGGGAGCGTCCCGGGGATCGGGGGATGGAGGGAGCGTCCCGGGGATCGGGGGATGGAGGGAGCGTCCCGGGGATCGGGGGATGGGGGGAGCGTTCGGGGGATGGGGGGAGCGTCCCGGGGATGGGGGGAGCGTCCCGGGGATCGGGGGATGTACGGAGCGTCCCGGAGATCGGGGGATGGGGGGAGCGTCCCGGGGATGGGGGGAGCGTCCCGGGGATCGGGGGATGTACGGAGCGTCCCGGGGATCGGTGGATGTACGGAGCGTCCCGGGGATCGGGGGATGTACGGAGCGTCCCGGGGATCGGGGGATGGACGGAGCGTCCCGGGGATCGGGGGATGGACGGAGCGTCCCGGGGATCGGGGGATGTACGGAGCGTCCCAGGGATCGGGGGATGGAGGGAGCATTCGGGGGATGTACGGAGCGTCCTGGAGATGGGGGGAGCGTCCCGGGCATCGGGGGATGGAGGGAGCGTCCCGGGGATCGGGGGATGGAGGGAGCGTCCCGGGGATCGGGGGATGGAGGGAGCGTCCCGGGGATCGGGGGATGGGGGGAGCGTTCGGGGGATGGGGGGAGCGTCCCGGGGATGGGGGGAGCGTCCCGGGGATCGGGGGATGTACGGAGCGTCCCGGAGATCGGGGGATGGGGGGAGCGTCCCGGGGATGGGGGGAGCGTCCCGGGGATCGGGGGATGTACGGAGCGTCCCGGGGATCGGTGGATGTACGGAGCGTCCCGGGGATCGGTGGATGTACGGAGCGTCCCGGGGATCGGGGGATGTACGGAGCGCCCCGGGGATCGGGGAATGGAGGGAGCGTCCCAGGGATCGGGGGATGGAGGGAGCGTCCCGGGGATCGGGGGATGGAGGGAGCGTCCCGGGGATCGGGGGATGGAGGGAGCGTCCCGGGGATCGGGGGATGGAGGGAGCATTCGGGGGATGTACGGAGCGTCCTGGGGATGGGGGGAGCGTCCCGGGGTTCGGGGGATGGGGGGAGCATCCCAGGGATCGGGGGATGGAGGGAGCGACCCGGGGATCGGGGGATGGGGGGAGCGTCCCGGGGATCGGGGGATGGGTGGAGCGTCCCGGGGATCGGGGGATGGGGGGAGCGTCCCGGGGATCGGGGGATGGGGGGAGCATCCCGGGGATCGGTGGATGTACGGAGCGTCCCGGGGATCGGTGGATGTACGGAGCGTCCCGGGGATCGGTGGATGTACGGAGCGTCCCGGGGATCGGTGGATGTACGGAGCGTCCCGGGGATCGGGGGATGGAGGGAGCGTCCCGGGGATCGGGGAATGGAGGGAGCGTCCCGGGGATCGGGGGATGGAGGGAGCGTCCCGAGGATCGGGGGATGGAGGGAGCGTCCCGGGGATCGGGGGATGGAGGGAGCGTCCCGGGGATCGGGGGATGTACGGAGCGTCCCGGGGATCGGGGGATGGAGGGAGCGTTCGGGGGATGTACGGAGCGTCCTGGGGATGGGGGGAGCGTCCCGGGGTTCGGGGGATGGGGGGGAGCATCCCGGGGATCGGGGGATGGAGGGAGCGTCCCGGGGATCGGGGGATGGGGGGAGCGTTCGGGGGATCGGGGGATGGGGGGAGCGTCCCGGGGATCGGGGGATGGGGGGGAGCGTCCCGGGGATCGGGGGATGGGGGGAGCGCCCCGGGGATCGGGGGATGGGGGGAGCGTCCCGGGGATCGGGGGATGGGGGGAGCGTCCCGGGGATGGGGGGATGGAGGGAGCGTCCCGGGGATCGGGGGATGTACGGAGCGTCCCAGGGATCGGGGGATGTACGGAGCGTCCCAGGGATCGGGGGATGTACGGAGCGTCCCGGGGATCGGGGGAAGGAGGGAGCGTTCAGGGGATGTATGGAGCGTCCCGGGGATCGGGGGATGTGCGGAGCGTCCCGGGGATCGGGGGAAGGAGGGAGCGTTCAGGGGATGTATGGAGCGTCCCGGGGATCGGGGGATGTACGGAGCGTCCCGGGGATCGGGGAATGGGGGGAGCGTCCCGGGGATCGGGGGATGTATGGAGCGTCCCGGGGATCGGGGAATGGGGGGAGCGTCCCGGGGATCGGGGGATGTATGGAGCGCCCCGGGGATCGGGGGATGTACGGAGCGTCTCGGGGAATGGGGGGAGCGTCCCGGGGATCGGGGGATGTACGGAGCGTCCCGGGGATCGGGGAATGTACTGATAGTCCAGGGATTCGGGGCTCCCTTGCGCTCTCCCCTTCCCTCGCTCTCTCCTTCTCTCTCGCTCCCCGCCCCCTCGGCGCCCTCCCTCGGCGCCCCCTCTCGCTTCCTGGGGCTGACCCGCTCCCTATTGCTGCCTCAGTCTATGGTTTCTAAACTCATTGCCACTTTTCCTTTACACAGATCGAAGAAGATGAATGGGTCACTGGATCACCCCGACCAGCCGGACATCGACTCCATCAAGATGTTTGTGGGTCAGATCCCGCGGTCCTGGTCGGAGAAGGAACTGAAGGAGCTCTTTGAGCAGTACGGTGCCGTGTATGAAATCAATGTGCTCCGAGACAGAAGTCAGAACCCCCCTCAGAGTAAAGGTGAGCTGACCCAAATCTGTCAGTCTACCATTGCCGATCTTAGGGTGGACTCTTCGATAATTACAAGGTGCTGGTTCTGTGGCTACTACTCAAACACCGTGTTTGTGAGATCGCCAGAGGGCAGCAGTGGCTGTTGAGTGTAGACCACACGTTGCTGCGTGTTCTGGCGATGTGTTAAGGAATGGTGATAGAGAGCGGTCAGTTCCTGCAGCACCTCGTTGCCGGGGGGGGGCGGGTGCGGTTGTGACCCAATCCGAGGGGTAGGGGTTGGTTGGTACTTGAAGCTTCCCTCCTGGTAATGCGGGGCAGGGCCGAGTGGCGAATGGGACACTCACTTACTTTGCCACGGGTTGGGCTGTTCTTCAGTCTGCACAGCACCTGGAGGATTGGTCAGTCCCTCTCGCCCACAGCACGTGGGGAGGGCCACAAGGTACTGGGATTTGACAGGTGAGGCTGCATTCCTCCTGTTTACTGTGTGTGTTTCTTTCTAGGTTGTTGCTTTGTAACGTTTTATACCCGTAAAGCAGCGCTCGAAGCGCAAAACGCTCTTCACAATATGAAGATTCTCCCTGGGGTGAGTATGTGCGTGTTAGCTGTCACATTTTACCACCAGGTCAGGAGCAGGGGCCCATTCTGTGTCCGCCTATAGGGGTCCTAGCTTTTAAATGTTAAATGTGGGACTGTTTCAGGGCCTGTCACAGTATGCTGACACAGCTGCCTCACATCTGGCCTCGCCGCGACTTGTACAGGACTTGTGCTGACTCCAGGTCAGAGGCCATCAGGAGATGTAATACAAGTCAGGGATGAGGAGAGACCTGTACATCAATTACCCATGTTTTTCTGACTCCAGCCTACATTGTGGATTATTTTCACTCCCAGCAGAGTTTTTGTGATGTATTTTACATTTACTAAGTTGTGCTCTTGTGGCGTCACAGACAGGGAATTGAGACTAAGTGCAGTCTTCAGGTGAAGTGGAGTTAGCGGGCGCAGGAGAACTGGAGCAGGGGTGTAATTCAGTCCCTGTTTGGGACACTCAATTATTTTCCATTATAAATTCCTATGTCCATTTATAATGGACAGTGCCCATTTCATTGCACCCTCCACCCAGGTAGGTGCTGCAGCACCACCACTGCTTGGAGGTTGCAATTGCAGTCTGACACGATTATCTAAGTAACTGTGGACGAAGGATATTTATAATGGGAACAGAAGCCAATGCAGATCTATATTATATTACATCTGCAGCCTGCGATTCCTGCGCCATGTGGGAACTTCAGGACACTCCATGTGTCCCGGACGGAGGTCCACGTGTGCAGGAACTCAGGCTGAGCTGGAGAGGCAGTTGGACTCAGTGCAGGGTATACGGGAGGCCGAATGTTTCTAAGCTCGCTGGTTCCAGGAGGTGGGCACCCCACAGCCAGACAGAGGGGAGTGATTGGCCACCCGGAAGGGGAGGGAAGAGGCAGGAATCCGCCAGGAGTGCGGCACTGCCTCTCAAACCCATACTCAGCATTTAAAATGGGCGAGGGTGACTGGCCCTCGAAGGAGGGCAGTCCTGAGCCTGGTACTGCGGCATAAACCACTGCACAAGGGGGTGGGGGGGGGGTGGACAGCAAAGTGTAGGAACGCAGTAGTAATTTGGTCGTGGTATTGATTAATGAAATGTTTACAGCTGTGAGGAGGGATGATATAAGAACATAAGAAATAGGAGCAGGAGTCGGCCATTCGGCCCCTCGAGCCTGCTCCACCATTTAATAAGATCATGGCTGATCTGATCATGGACTCAGCTCCACTTCCCTGCCCGCTCCTCATAACCCTTTACTCTCATCGCTCAAAATTCTGTCCATCTCCACCTTAAATATATTCAATGTCCCAGCCTCCACAGCTCTCTGGGGCAGAGAGTTCTACAGATTTACAACAGAAGAAATTCCTCCTCATCTCAGTTTTAAATAGGCGGCCCCTTATTCTGAGACTATGCCCCCTAGTTTTAGTTTCCCCTATCAGTGGAAACATTCTCTCTGCATCCACCTTGTCGAGCCCCCTCATTATCTTATACATTTCGATAAGATCACCTCTCATTCTTCTGAATTCCAATGAGTAGAGGCCCAACCTACTCAGTCTTTCCTCATAAGTCAACCCCCTCATCTCCGGAATCAACCAAGTGGAGCTTCTCTGAACTGTCTCCAATGCAAGTATAGAGAGCGAAAGAGAGACTGTGGGGGAAAGAGTAAGAGGGACTGGGGGCTAGATAGATAGATAGAGAGAGAGAGACGGGGGGGGGGGGTGGAAGAGAGAGAGCGAGAGACTGGGGAGATGAGAGACTGGGGAGATAGATCCCTGTGCTGCTTACTGCAGTGGCTTAAAAAAATCGACCATCCACTGTCAGGGCCTCATTAATCATCTCTCTAAAAACCTGTCGGCAGCTGTCACTGAGGATTACACTCTGTTACGTATGCAACACCTTGTAACCAGTACACTGCCACCACCAGAGGGTGTATCTGTTGGAGTCCCAAGGGATCCCATGGGAGCACCGTATATAAGCAGGCCTCCCATGTTGTGCCAACACTGGAGTTAGAATAAAGAGACTAAGGTCACACTTAGTCACGTCTACAGTACTCAGTTACATTACTTTATTTGAGACATAACAACTGGTGATGAGTAATAGATAGCGAACCATCATGTGAAAATGCAGAGAACTGTTGGTATCCTGGAGAAATTCTCAGAAGGTGATGATTGGGAGGCCTTCGTGGAGCGACTCGACCAATACTTCGTGGCCAACGAGCTGGAAGGGGATGAGAACGCTGCCAAACGAAGGGCGATCCTCCTCACCGTCTGCGGGGCAACAACCTATGACCTCATGAAAAATCTTCTTGCTCTGGTGAAACCAACAACTAAATCGTATGAAGAACTATGTACGCTGGTCCGGGAGCACCTAAATCCGAAGGAGAGTGTTCTGATGGCAAGGTATCGATTTTACACATGTCAACGGTCTGAAGGCCAGGAAGTGGCGAGCTACATCGCCGAACTAAGGCACCTTGCAGGACATTGCGAATTCGATGGATTCTGGAGTAAATTCTAAGAGACTTTTTTGTGCTTGGCATTGGCCATGAGGTTATCCTCCGCAAAGTATTGACTGTTGAAACACCAAACCCGAGCAAAGCTATAACGATAGCCCAGGGATTTATGTCCACCAGCGATAACACCAAACAAATTTCGCAGTGCAAAGAGGTTTTGGCAAGTACTGAACACAAAGTAATGTCGTTTTCAGGCAGAAATGTACATGGCAGAATGTACATGCCTGCAGCTGCACGATCTCAGATGACTCAGAGTCTGTCATCAAGTGTGAATGTGAGGCAATTAACACCTTGTTGGCGCTGCGGAGGTGATCATCGAGCCCATCAATGCCGCTTCAAACACTGTGTGCAATGGCTGCGGAACAATGGAACACCTCCAGCGAATGTGCAGACGAGCTGCAAACCATTACGTTGCAGAGGAAGACCGATCCATGGCGGATCAAACTGAACTAGAGACTCAAACCGAGGAGGCAGAAGTGTACGGGGTACACACCTTCACCACGAAATGTCCCCCAATCATGTTAAAAGTTGAACTGAACGGAATTCCAGCATCCATGGAACTGGACACGGGTGCGAGTCAGTCTATCATGAGCAAAAAGGCCTTCGTCAGGCTGTGGTGCAACAAGGCACAAAGGCCCAAGCTGAGCCCCATTCATACCAAGCTGAGAACTTAGACCAAAGAGCTGATCCCTGTAATTGGCAACTCAGCTGTAAAAGTCTCCTATGATGGAGCGGTGCACAAATTCCCACTATGGATAGTACCAGGAGATGGCCCCACACTGTTCGGTAGAAGCTGGCTGGGAAAAATCTGCTGGACTGGGACAACATCTGAGTGTTTTCGTCCATCGACGACGCCTCATGTCCCCAGGTTCTGACAAGTTCCGTCGTTGTTTGAGCCAGGCATCGGAAATTTCTCGGGGGCAAAGGTACAGATCTACTTGGTTCCTGGTACGCGACCCAACACCACAAGGCACGTGCGGTGCCATACATGATGCGAGAGAAAGTGGAGATCGAGCTGGACAGGTTGCAACGAGAGGGCATCATCGCGCCGGTGGAGTTCAACGAGTGGGCCAGTCCGATTGTTCCGGTCCTCAAGGGCGATGGCACGGTCAGAATTTATGGGGACTATAAAGTAATGATTAATTGTTTTTCGCTGCAGGACCAGTACCCGCTACCCAAGGCAGACGACCTATTTGCGACCCTGGCAAGAGGAAAGACCAAGTTGGACCTGACCTCGGCCTACATGTCGCAGGAACTGGCGGAATCCTCGAAAGGCCTCACCTGCATCAACACGCACAAAGGTCTGTTCATCTACAATAGATGCCCGTTTGGGATTTGATCGGCCACGGCTATTTTTCAAAGGAACATGGACAGTCTGCTAAAGTTGGTTCCACGCACCGTGGTTTTCCAGGACGATATATTGATCACAGGTTGGGAGAACCTGGAAGAGGTTCCAAGTCAGCTAGATCATGTGGGACTCAGGTTGAAATGCTCGAAGTGTATTTTCCTGGCACCAGAGATCGAGTTCTTAGGGAGAAGAATCACGGCAGACGGCATCAGACCCACGGAGGCCATCAAGAACGCGCCGAGACCACAGAACGTGACTGAGCTGCGGTCGTTCCTGGGACGACTCAATTATTTTGGTAATTTCCTACCCGGGTTAAGCACCTTGCTAGAACCCCTACATGTGTTGCTACGCAAGGGAGATTACTGGGTATGGGGGAAATCACAAGAGACTGCTTTTGAGAAAGCCAGAAATCTGTTATGTTCCAACAAACTGCTTGTTCTATATGACCCACGTAAACGTTTAGTGCTAGCTTGTGATGCATCTTTGTACGGAGTTGGGTGTGTGTTACAACAAGCAAACGAATCGGGAACATTGCAACAGGTCGCTTATGCGTCCAAGACTTTGTCCAAGGCCGAAAAGGCCTTCAGCATGATTAAAAAAGAAGCTCTGGCATGTGTTTACAGGGTAAAAAAAAATGCACCATTATCTGTTTGGGCTTAAGTTCGAGTTAGAAACTGACCATTAGCCGCTCATATCGCTATTCACAGAGAACAAAGGTATTAATACCAATGCCTCTGCTCGCATCCAAAGATGGGCACTCACGCTGTCTGCATACAGCTATGTAATCCGCCACAGACCAGGCACAGAGAACTGCGGTGATGCTCTCAGTCGACTACCATTGCCCACCACCGGGGTGGAAATGGCACAGCCTGCAGACTTGCTCTTAGTGATGGATGCATTTGAAAATGAAAAGTCACCCCTTACGGCCCACCAGATTGGATCTGGACCAATCAGGATCCTTTACTGTCCTTGGTAAAAAAAACTGTGTCCTCCATGGGAGCTGGTCCAGCGTCCCAGCGGAGGTGCATGAAGAGATCAAGCTGCTGCAGTGGTGCAAAGACGAAATGTCCAAACAGGCAGAGATTGTCTTTTGTGGGGCAATCGCGTGGTTTTGCCCAAGAAAGGCAGGGAAACATTCATACGTGACCTACACGGTACCCACCCAGGCATAGTAATGATGAAAGCTATAGGCAGATCCCACATGTGGTGGCCCGACATCGACTCAGATTTGGAGTCTTGCGTGCACCAATGCAACACTTGCTCTCAACTGAGCAATGCACCCAGGGAGGCACCGCTAAGTTTGTGGTCATGGCCCTCCAAACCGTGGTCTAGGATCCACATTGACTTTGCTGGCCTGTGTTTTTGGTTGTTGTGGATGCTTATTCAAAATGGATTGAGTGTGTAATAATGTCTGTAAGCACGTCCACTGCCACCATTGAAAGCCTACGAGCCATGTTTGCCACGCACAGCCTGCCTGATGTCCTTGTCAGCGACAATGGGCCTTGCTTCACCAGTGCAGAATTCAAGGGATTCATGACCCGCAATGGGATCAAGCACATCACATCCAATGGCCAGACAGAACAGGCAGTCCAAACCATCAAGCAAAGTTTGAAACGCGTGTCGGAAGGCTCCCTGCAGACCCGCCTGTCCCGTGTCCTTCTCAGCTACCACACAAGACCCCACTCACTCACTGGGATTCCCCAACCGAGCTGCTCATGGAAAGGGCACGCAAAACAAGGCTGTCTCTCGTCCACCCTGATCTCCATGATCATGTCGAGGGCAGGTGGCAGCAACAAAGCATGTACCATGATCGCGCAAATTTGTCACGTGATATTGAAGTCAATGCCCTGTATTTGTACTCAACTATGGACATGGTCCCAAATGGCTTGCTGGCACTGTCATAGCCAAAGAAGGGAGTAGGGTGTTTGAGGTCAAACTTGCAAATGGACTAACTTGCAGAAAGCATTTGGACCAAACCATCTGCGATTCACAGACAGCCACGAGCAACCTGAAGAGGACACCACCAACTTCGACCCTCCGATACACACACAAGTGGCAACCGACATCACGGTTTACCATGAAGCTGAACTCACCATCCCCAGCAGCCCAGCAAAGGCCCAACCAACTCACCTGCACCTGTGTTTGTACTGAGACGATCGACAAGGGAGCGAAAGGCCCCAGATCGTCTCATTTTGTAAGTAAGTGTACTATTGACTTTGGGAGGGAGTGATGTTATGTATGCAACACCTTGTAACCTGCACACTACCACCAGCAGAGGGTGTATCTGTTGGAGTACCAAGGATTCCCTGCATCCCATGGGAGCACTGCATATAAGCAGGTCTCCCATGCTGTACCAACACTCTGGAGTCAGAATAAAGAGACTAAGGTCACACTTACTCACGTCTACAGTACTCAGTCACATTGCTTCATTTGAGACATAACATACTCAACTGGGACAGAGGGAGAGAAAGGCAGGGACAGAGGGAGGGAGAGAGAGAGACAGGGACAGAGGGAGGGAGAGAGAAAGAGAGAGAGAGAGAGACAGGGACAGAGGGAGGGAGAGAGACAGACAGAGGGTGGGAGAGAGAGAGACGGGGACAGAGGGAGGGAGGGAGAGAGAGAGAGAGAGACACAGGGACGGAGGAAGAGAGAGAGAGAGACCGGAGACAGAGGGAGGGGGAGAGACGGACAGAGGGAGGGAGAGAGAGAGAGACGGGGACAGAGGGAGGGAGAGAGAGACAGGGACGGAGGAAGAGAGAGAGAGAGAGACCGGGGACAGAGGGAGGGGGAGAGAGAGAGAGTGACAGAGGGAGGGGGGGAGAGAGAGAGAGAGAGAGAGAGAGCGAGAGAGACGGAGACGGAGGAAGAGAGAGAGAGAGAGAGACTGGGGACAGAGGGAGGGAGAGAGAGAGAGAGACGGGGACGGAGGAAGAGAGGGAGAGAGACTGGGGACAGAGGGAGGGAGAGAGAGAGAGACGGGGACAGAGGAAGAGAGAAAGAGCGAGAGAGAGATGGGGACAGAGGGAGGGAGAGAGAGAGAGAGATGGGGACAGAGGGAGGGAGAGAGAGAGATGGGGACAGAGGGAGGGAGAGAGAGAGACGGGGACAGAGGGAGGGAGAGAGAGAGACGGGGACAGAGAGAGAGAGAGCGAGAGAGACGGGGACAGGGGGAGGGAGAGAGAGAGAGAGAGAGACGGGGACGGGGAGAGAGAGAGAGACGGGGACAGGGGGAGAGAGAGGGAGAGAGAGAGAGGGACAGGGGGAGAGAGAGAGAGAGGGACGGGGAGAGAGAGAGAGACGGGGACAGAGGGAGAGAGAGAGACGGGGACAGAGGGAGAGAGAGAGAGAGACGGGGACAGAGGGAGAGGGAGAGAGAGAGAGAGACGGGGACAGAGGGAGAGAGAGAGAGAGACGGGGACAGAGGGAGAGAGAGAGAGAGAGACGGGGACAGAGGGAGAGAGAGAGAGAGAGACGGGGACAGAGGGAGAGAGAGAGAGAGAGACGGGGACAGAGGGAGAGAGAGAGAGAGAGACGGGGACAGAGGGAGAGAGGGAGAGAGAGAGAGACGGGGACAGAGGGAGAGAGAGAGAGACGGGGACAGAGGGAGAGAGAGAGAGACGGGGACAGAGGGAGAGAGAGAGAGACGGGGACAGAGGGAGAGAGAGAGAGAGAGACGGGGACAGAGGGAGAGAGAGAGAGAGACGGGGACAGAGGGAGAGAGAGACGGGGACAGAGGGAGAGAGAGAGAGACGGGGACAGAGGGAGAGAGAGAGAGACGGGGAGAGAGAGAGAGAGAGACGGGGACAGCGGGAGAGAGAGAGAGAGAGAGACGGGGAGAGTGGGAGAGACGGGAAGACGGGGAGAGAGAGAGAGACGGGGACAGAGGGAGAGTGAGAGAGCGAGCGGTGTTGTCCCTGGGTTATTGAGATGGTATTGTGAGAGGGGAAAGTTTGTACATCAGTCTGTGAGAGACAGAAGGAACGGGAGCAGAAAAAGAGCAAACCACTTGTTCAATACTGATGGCAGCTCATCGCCAGGGCTGGAGGAGAAAATCTCATCGTCACCTGGGCAAGTATCACCACTCTATTTCAGCTCCGTTTAGAGTTTATTTTATTACTTTTTTTTGTTGTATGACGAGACAGCTTCTATTAAAGCAGCAAGGAGACGAAGGTATTTAAAATTTTTTAATGAACTTTTCATGAAAAATGAGTGTTTAAAAACTCCCTTTCCCCGACCCCCCCCGTAATTCCAAATATGATTTTGGAAGGACAAGCAAAAATCAATTTTCCCCTCATCAAAACAAGTTTCAACCACATCTTCAAGTCCAAATGCTTTTAAAGAGACCCTGAATTGCTTAAAACATTTTAAAATTGAAATTTCTCAGTTTGATTTTGATTGAGTGACTGACGAGAGCAGCTTTACACAAACATGCAGCTTTGCTGGGGTAGGGGGAGGGCAGGAGGGCAGGGGGGGAGGGGGAGGGCAGAGGTGGGGTGGGCAGGGGAGGAGGGGGTGGGCAGGGGAGGATGGGGAGGGCAGAGGTGGGGTGGGCAGGGCAGGGGCGAAGGAGGTGGGCAGGGCAGGGAAAGAGGGGGAGGGCAAGGAAGTGTTTGTAGGAGTTGCATATTACTACTTATTGACTTTAAAAAAATACCATTAAGGCGTATAGGAAGAGAACCAAAAAAGGAGAAAAAACACAAACCATTTTGTCATTCTATCTATCATACCATCACAGAAATTTACAGCAGGGAAGGAGGCCATTTCGGCCCATCGTGTTCGCGCCGGCCGACCAAGAGCTCTCCAGCCTAATCCCACTTTCCAGCTCTTGGTCCGTAGCCCTGTAGGTTACGGCACTTCAAGTGCACATCCAGGTACTTTTTAAATGTGGTGAGGGTTTCTGCCTCTACCACCCTTTCAGGCAGTGAGTTCCAGACCCCCACCACCCTCTGGGTGAAGAAATTTCCCCTCAGATCCCCTCTAAACCCCCCCCATATCCCCTCTAAACCCCCCCCGCATATCGCCTCTAAACCCCCCCCCCATATCGCCTCTAAACCCCCTCCCCCATATCCCCTCTAAACCCCCCCCCCATATCCCCTCTAACCCCCCCCCATATCCCCTCTAACCCCCCCCCCCCCATATCCCCTCTAACCCTCCCCCCCCATATCCCCTCTAACCCCCCCCCACATATCCCCTCTAAACCTCCCCCCCCCATAGCGCCTCTAACCCCCCCCCCCCAAATTACTTTAAATCTACGCCCCCTGGTTGTTGACCCCTCTGCTAAGGGAAACAGGTCCTTCCTATCCACTCTATCCAGGCCCTGCATAATTTTATACACCTCAATCAGGTCTTCCCTCAGCCTCCTCTGTTTCAAAGAAAACCGACTCAGCCTATCCAATTTTTCCTCATAGCCAAAATTCTCCAGTCCAGACAACATTCTAGTAAATCTTCTCTGCACCCTTTCCAGTGCAATCACTGTAAGGTGGTGACCAGAACTGCACGCAGTACTCCAGCTGTGGCCTAACCAGTGTTTCATACAGTTCAAGCATAACCTCCTTGCTCTTGTATTCCATGCCTTGGTTAATAAAGGCAAGTATTCCGTATGCCTTCTTAACCACCTTATCTACCTGGCCTGCTACCTTCAGGGATCTGTGGACCTGCACTCCAAGGTCCCTTTGTTTCTCTACACTTCTCAGTGTCCTACCATTTAATGTGTATTCCTTGCCTTGTTAGCTCTCCCCAAATACATTACCTCACACTTCTCTGGATTGAATTCCATTTGCCACTGTTCTGCCCACCTGACCAGTACATTGATATCTTCCTGCAGTCCGCAGCTTTCTTCTTCATTATCAACCACACAGTCCGAACAAGTCCCAGGAATAATGACCCTGAAATTGTGGGCAATTGCCTCCAACCTGAAACATTTCTACGAAATTAGCTGTTGGTCCGGGAGGAGCATGGGATTCCGGTGGGGAGGCCTTTTCTTCCCACGCTGTGAAGCGCGCTCCCGTCCTCCAACATCCCACACAGAAGGTGCAGTCACGTGGCTGCTCAACCAATCAGGTACAATATTCCACAGCTTTCTCATTAATAGCAATAACTCCGTATCTACCTGTTCTCATTGCTATTCGAGAAAAAAAACAAAGACACTAAGCATGTAATAAAATAAACACATCTCACATAGTTAAAATTAATTGAAATTAAAGTTAATAAATATGAGAATTTTTTTTCCGAGCTTTTAAAGTTTTTTAAATTATGGTTAAAAATAAATGTAACGTAATGTGCAGGGTTTTTAAAAGTAATGTGTTTTTTAAATGTAATTATGTTTTTGTGTATTTTAAAACTCTTATGCCTGTAACAGTAGGCTATGTGCCTGCTTTTATCAGGTGCAAGAGTTTTGAGGACATTTGCCGGGCAAGATATGGGTAGATCCCGCAATCCTGCCCTTGCAAATGTCCTGGCTCCCAATCTATCTACGATCTGTCACACTCCAGCTTGACGGATTAGAAAAGCTGGTTTTCAGCACATGCGCATTGTGCGCTGAAAACGGACTTTTCCGATGCCTTCCCGGGTCCGTACACGCCCCGTACGGGCCAGGACATCAGAATTTCAGGGCCAATGTAAATATAGATTTCCTCAAACATTTAGTGGAATGTTCATAGAAACAAGAGTTATCTAATGATATATCGAAATTGCAAGAAGCTACTTTAGAAAAAATCACTATTTGTTAAGACACAGAAAATACTACGATTAAACTGATAATAGAACGATTACAGCAGGGAAGGAGGCCATTCGGCCTGTCAAGCCCATGCCGGCTCTCTGCAAGAGCACCTCAGCCAGTCCCAGTCCCACTCCCCCGTCCTTTCCCCGGAGCCCTGCTAATATTTTTCCTTCAGGTACTTACCCAACTCCCTTTTGAAAGCCACGATTGAGTCTGTCTCCACCACCCTCTCAGGCAGCGCATTCCAGATCCTCACCACTCGCTGCCTACAAAAAAAGATTCCCCTCATGTCGCCTTTAGTTCTTCTGCCAATCACCTTAAATCTGTGACCCCTGGTTCTTGACCCTTCCACCAATGGGAACAGTTTCTCTCTCTATTCTGTCCAGACCCCCCCCAAGATTTTGAACACCTCGATCAAATCTCCTCTCAACCTTCTCTGCTCTAAGGAGAACAACCCCAGCTTCTCCAGTCTATCCACGTCACTGAAGTCCCTCATCCCTGGAACCATTCTCGTAAATCTTTTCACATCCTTTCTAAATTGGATACAATAGTCCAGTTGAGGCTGAACCAGTGTTTTATACAGGTTCATCATAACTTCCTTGCAGTACTCTATGCCTCTATTTCTGAAGCCCAGGATCTCGTAAGCTTTTTTAAACCCTTTCTCAACCTGCCCTGCCACCTTCAATGATTTGTGCACATATACCCCCAGGTCTCTCTGTTCCTGCACCCCTTTTAGGATTGTACCCTTTCGTTTATATTTCCTCTCCTCATTCTTCCTACTAAAATGTATCACTTCGCACTGTTCTGCGTTAAATTTTATCTGCCCCGTGTTCGCCCATTCCACCAGCCTGTCTGTGTCCTCCTGAAGTCTATCACTACCCTCCTCACTGTTCGCTATACTTCCAAGTTTTGTGTCATCACATTTTGAAATTGTGCCCTGTACACCCAAGTCATTAATATATATCACGGAAAGCAGTGGTCCCAGTACTGACCCCTGGGGAACACCACTGTATACCTTCCTCCAGTCTGAGAAACAATCGTTCTCCATACTCTCTGTTTCCTGTCACTGAGCCAATCCTGTATCCATGCTGCCACTGTCCCTTTTATTCCATGGGCTTCAACTTTGCTGCCAGTCTGTTATGTGGCACTTTAGCAAACGCCTTTTGGAAATCAACCCTCTCTGTTACCTCATCAAAGAAACTCAATCACTGTTAAACATGATTTGCCTTTAACAAATCCGTGCTGGCTTTCCTTAATTAATCCACACTTGTTAATTTTGTCCCTGATTATTGTTTCAAAAGCTTCCCCAATACTGAGGCCTGTAATTGCTGGGTTTATCCTTGCACCCTATTTTGAACAACGGTGTAACATTTGCAATTCTCCCGTCCTCTGACACCAGCCCCGTGTCCTTGGAGGATTGGAAGATTATGGCCAGTACCTCCGCAATTTCAATCTTTACTTCCCTCAGCGTCCTAGGATGCATCCCATCCGGTCCTGGTGACTTACCTACTTTAATTATAGTCAGTCTGTCCTGTACCTACTCCTCATCAATTTTTATCCCATCCAGTATCTCCTCTACCTCCTCTTTCACTATTACTTTGGCAACATCTTCTCCCTTGGCAAAGACAGGTGCAAAGTTCTCGTTTAGTACCTCAGCCATACCATCCGTCTCTATGCGTAGCTCTCCATTTTGGTCCCTAAACGGCCCCACCTCTCACTACCCGTTTACTATTTATATGCCTATAGAAGACTTTTAGATTCCCTTTTATGTTGGCTGCCAATCTATTCTCATACTCTTTGCCCCTCTGAACTTTCTGTAGTCAGCCTGGTTCTCATTTGTATTCTCAACCTGACATCTGTCATACACTCGCTTTTTCTGCTTCATCTTACTCTTTATCTCTTTCGTCATCCAGGGAGCTCTGACTTTAGTTGCCCTGCCTTTTGTCCTCGTGCGATGTACCTCGACTGTTCCCCAATCATCTCTTTAAAGGCAGCCCATTGCTCCACTACAGTTTTGCCTGACAATCTTTGACGCCAGTTTACCCGGGCCAGATCCATTCTCAACCCATTGAAATTGGCCTTCCTCTAATTAAGTATTTTTACCATAGATTGCTCCCTGTCCTTGTCCACAGCTAATCTAAACTTTATGATACTATGATCACTGTTCCCTAAATATTCCCCGACTGACACTTGCTCCACTTGCCCACCTCGTTCCCCAGAACCAGATCCAGCAATGCCTCCTTCCTTGCTGGGCTGGAAACGTACTGATCAAGAAAGTTCTCCTGAACACATAGAAACATATAAAAAACATAGAAAATAGGTGCAGGAATAGGCCATTCGGCCCTTCGAGCCTGCACCACTATTCAATATGATCATGCAACTTCAGTACCCCATTCCTGCTCTTTAGCTATACCCCTGATCCTTTTAGCTGTAAGGGCCACATCTAACTCCTTTTTGAATATATCCAACAAACTGGCCTCAACAACTTTCTGTGGCACAGAATTCCATCGGTTCACAATTCTCTGGGTGAAAAAGTTTCGCCTCATCTCCGTCCGAGATGGCTTAACTCTTATCCTTCGACTGTGACCCTTGGTTCTGGACTTCCCCAACATCGGGAACATTCTTCCTGCATCTAACCTGTCCAGTCCCGTCAGAATTTTATATGTTTCTATGAGATCCCCTCTCATTCTTCTAAATTCCAGTGAATATAAGCCCAGTCAATCCAGTCTTTCTTCATATGTCAGTCCTGCCATCCCCGGAATCAGTCTGGTGAACCCTCGCTGCACACCCTCAATAGCAAGAATGACCTTCAGATTAGGAGCCCAAAACTGCACACAATACTCAAGGTTTGGTCTCACTAAGGCCCTGTACAACTGCAGCAAAACCTCCCTGCTCCTATACTCAAATCCTCTCGCTATGAAGGCCAACATGCCATTTGTTTTCTTCCTGCTTGCTGTACCTGCATGCCCACTTTCAATGACTGATGTACCATGACACCCAGGTCTTGTTGCACCTCCCCTTTTCCTAATCTGTCACCATTCAGATAATAGTCTGTCTCTCTGTTTTTACCACCAAAGTGGATAACCTCACATTTATCCACATTATACTGCACCTGCCATGCATTTGCCCACTCACCTAACGTGTCCAAGTCACCCTGCAACTTCTTAGCATCCTCCTCACAGCTCACACCGCCACCCAGCTTAGTGTCATCTGCAAACTTGGAGATATTACATTCAATTCCTTCATCTAAATCATTGTAAATAGCTGGGGTCCTTGCACTGAACCTTGTGGTACTGCACTAATCACTGCCTGCCATTCTGAAAAGGACCCGTTTATCCCGACTCTCTGCTTCCTGTCTGCCAACCAGTTTTCTATCCATGTCAATACATTACCCCAATACCATATGCCTTAATTTTGCACATTAATCTCTTGTGTGGGACCTTGTCAAAAGCCTTTTGAAAGTCCAAATATACCACATCCACTGGTTCTCCCTTGTCCACTCTACTAGTGACATCCTCAAAAATTCTAGAGATTTGTCAAGCACTATTTCCCTTTCATAAATCCATGCTGACTTGGACCGATCCTGTCACTGCTTTCCAAATGCGCTGCTATTACATCTTTAATAATTGATTCCAGCATTTTCCCTATTACCGATGTCAGGCTAACCGGTCTATAATTACCCGTTTTCTCTCTCCCTCCTTTTTTAAAAAGTGGGGTTACGTTAGCTACCCTCCAATCCATAGGAACTGATCCAGAGTGGTTCGACTATTGAGAAATGATCACCAATGCATCCACTATTTCTAGGGCCACTTCCTTAAGTATTCTGGGATGCAGACTATCAGGCCCTGGGGATTTATCGGCCTTCAATCCCATCAATTTCCCTAACACCATTTCCTGACAAGGAGTTCCCTCAGTTCCTCCTTCTCGCTCGACTCTCGGTCCCCTCGTATTTATGGGAGGTTATTTGTGTCTTCCTTCCTTCCTTCAGAAATTCTTCCCCCTCTCTGCCCTTTACACTATTACGATCCCAGTCTATATTAGGATAGTTGAAGCCCCCCATTATCACTACTCTTATAGTTCTTGCACCTCTCTGTAACTTCCCTGCAAATTTGTTCCTCTATTTCCTTCCCATTAGTTGGCGGCTTATAGCATACACCTAGTATTGTAATGGCACCTCTATTATTTCTTAACTCTAGCCATAAAGATTCCATCCATCACCCCTCCAGGACCCTCCCTCTCCAGCACTGTAACATTCTCCTTAACCAATGCTGCCACACCTCCTCCTGTCTTTCCTTCCCTATCTTTCCTGAACACCTTATATCCAGGAATATTTAGTATCAATCCTGCCTTTTTTTGAGCCAGGTCTCCACTACTGCCGTAACATCATATTTCCATGTGTCTATTTGTTCCTGCAGCTCACCGACTTTATTTACCACATTTCGTGCGTTTACACACACATACTGTAAAAACCCTCTTGTATTCTCTCTTAGTCTGACCCACCTAATACAATTCCATTTCTTACTCTAGTGCTATCTGCCTCTCCCAACCCTTTGTGCACCTTGTTTCTCCATTCTAATGCTGCATCCTGGTGCCCATTCTCCAGCCGAATTAGTTTAAACTCTCTCCAACAGCACTATCCAACCCCCCCCCCCCCCCGCCCCCCAGTAAGGACAGTGTCCTGGCTCTGTTGAGGTGTAGTGACGGCAGCTGCTGCTCAAGCTCCGAAATCTGGAGCCCGAGGTCGTCCAGCCGATGACACTTCCTGCACATGTTGTTGACCAGGACAAGGGAAGCATCCTGGACTTCCCACATAGCACAGGATGTGCATTCCATGGGTCCGAGATGCCCTGCCATGCCTCTACTTAATACATTTTTAAGTAATTTAACAGAAATAAACTTAAGACGTAAAAAAACAAGCACCAACTACTCACTAGTCATTCGCCTCACGCCCCGACACTCGCACTCCCTCTGGGTTCTAAGGCCTACCGACAACCGCTCCTCTCGCTCTCCCGCCGGCCCAGTCTTGTGTGTGTTAACTTAGAGACCTTCAGTTCTGTGGCTCCACTTCTACTTTCAGTTGCCTTCCTCCTCTGCACTGATTCCTGTGCTCACTAAACTCCTCACTCTGCGATGTACAATTTAGATTTGGTATAAATGTTTGAAATAGATTAAAAATTGGGTACAATGAAGTCTGTTTGCTGCTATTTAATTGCAAGATACCTAAAATAATTCAACACTTTTCATGATAAGAGCAGAGATTAATATTAAACATTGAAGCGAAATTCGTAAATTAACATCTTTATGTCAACGTATTAGTAAACATTCCAAGTCCGTCTGATTGGTTCTCCTGTCCAGGAAGAAGAATGAATGCTTATTTTTGTTAAATCATAGCTTTTGCTGCTTTTTGTTTTTAATTGGGTGATACAAGTTGTGTGTATTTTTGTGCACTTGTGAATAAGTGCTGCATTTCTGACATGTTACTGGGGGGGTGGGGCTCATGAAGACAAGCTTATTAATGGAAGTGATTGACGTTGAAAATACGGATACCCGTTTTTGTTCAATTCTTTTTAATACTGTGAACTAAAGAGCTACAGCACGCTACATTTGTTGGTTGTCTGGTTGTATTATGATGATCATTTGTGCGGACCTACAGCACATCAGCACCACAGGAAAGTCGCTCCTGCTGCTTGTGCAGCCATTGCTATAGTGACACGAGGGATGGGCTGATATGTTGAAAACTTTAAAATGAATACTAGGTATGTCTCTCTCAGCTCACCTTTGATTTTTGGATTATTTGTTAATGCATAACCGTGTAACTGAGTGTCATTTCTGAAGTGTTAATGCATTATTATGTAGTTCTTTTATATCCCAGTCATTTCTGATGAGTAATTAAAAAAAATGAATTTTTTACATGACAACTAAAAGCTTTTAATTAATTCTACTGTAAACAAACTTGCAGAATGGGCATGTAAATAACACATTAATATCAATTGAGATGAGTGTGAGGAGGTGCATTTTGGTCGGAGCAATGAGGAGGCTACTTACCCGGGAAATAAGTCTAAATGGAGTAGAGGTGCAAAAGGATCAAGGGGTACAGATTCACAAATCTTTAAAGGAGCAATGCAGGCCATAAAAGTGCAAATAAAGCACTGGGGTTCATTTCTAGATGAGTAGAATTAAAAAGCAGAGAAGTTATGTCAAACCTTGTTGGGAAACCTTAGTGGGAAAATTATTGGCGAAAATTCTGAAGGACAGGATAAATCTTCACTTAGACAGACACGGATTAATCAAGGTCAGTCAGCATGGATTTGTTAAGGGAAGGTCGTGTCTGACCAAATTGATTTGAGTTTTTTGAGGAGGTAACCAGGAGGGTCGATGAGTGCGTATGATACTGAATGGTGGAGCAGGCTTGAGGGGCCAAATGGCCGACTCCTCCTATTTCTTATGTTATTATCTTGATAAAGCATATGGGATGCTCGGCTTTATAAATTGAGGCACAGAGTACATAAGCCAAGAAGTTATGCTAAACCGTTACAAAACCCTAGTTCGGCCCCAGCTGGATATTGTGTCCAATTCTGGGCACCACACAGTAGGGACGTGAAGGCCTTCGAGAGGGTACAGAGGAGATTTACCGGAATGGTTCCAGGAATGAGGGACTTCAGCTACGTGGATAGATTGGAGAAGCCGGGGTTGTTCTAGAGCAGAAAAGGTTAAGAGAGAATTGGCTCAAGGTGTTTAAAATCTTGGAAGGGTTTAGATACAGAAACTGTTTCCAGTGGCTGAAGGGTTGATTGAAAGAGGCACAAATTTAAGGTGATTGGCAAAAGAACTAGAGGCGAACCGAGGAAAATCTTTTTAGGCAGCAAGTGATGAGGATTTGAAATGACAGTGGCTACAGACTCAATCGTGGTCTTCAAAGGGTCATTGGATAAATACTTGAAGAAGAAAAAGTGTCAGAGATATGGAGAAAGAGCGGGGCATTGGGACTGAGCCAGCACAAACTGCATGGGCCCAATACTGTCCTCCTGTGCTGTGCTGTCCCTTTGCTCCTACTTCTCCTGACTTTGAAGGAATGTGTGTACTTTTCCCCAAACCATTTAATATTTTATGCCTTTTGATTCCTTCCCCCATTCAGCCCAATCTCTAGTTTGCTCTTCCCTACCCCTTCATTGTACATCATTTTCATTACCCTTGGGATCAGTCTTGTTCCTGGCTGTCCCTGTTCACCCATTTGCTTACCCTTCCCTGCTCTGGTTACCAGGAACCATGTATCCCCAACCCCCCCTTGGCCCAAACGATTCTGGACAGGCTCAGTGTGGAGTCCCTGTACCACACGCTAACTTCTATCCAGGACTTACCTGGGCCCAACCTGTCCCACCCAGTCCCTCTCACCCTGGGGGGGGGTCTCACCCAGTCCCTGTCACCCTGGGGGGGGGGGGGTCCCACCCAATCCCTGTCACCCTGGGGGGGGGGGGGGGTCCCACCCAATCCCTGTCACCCTGGGGGGGGGGGTCCCACCCAATCCCTAGGGGGGGGGGAGTCCCACCCAATCCCTGTCACCCTGGGGAGGGGTCCCACCCAATCCCTGTCACCCTGAGGGCGGGGGTCCCACCCAATCCCTGTCACCCTGGTGGGGGGGGGGGCCCACCCAATCCCTGTCACCCTGCGGGGGGGATTCCACCCAATCCCTGTCACCCTGGGGGGGTCCCACCCAATCCCTGTCACCCTCGGGGGGGGGGGGGGGGGGTACCACCCAATCCCTGTCACCCTGAGGGGGTCCTACCCAGTCCCCCTCACCCTGGGGGGGGGGTCCCACCCAGTCCCCCTCACCCTGGGGGGGGGGGGGTCCCACCCAGTCCCCCTCACCCTGTGGGGGGGGGGGGTCCCACCCAGTCCCCCTCACCCTGGGGGGGGGGGGTCCCACCCAGTTCCCCTCACCCTGCGGGTCCCTCTCAGTCCCTGGCCACCTCCCACTCACAGTCCCTCTGTGCATGTCCTGGTCAGGTTAATTGGGGCAATAATTGGAAGTGGATTTGGTTCACCCTCGGAGGTCCCTCCCAGGCCCTACCCTTTGCCCACGCCCAGTCCCTACCCTTGGCCCACACCCAGTCCTCTGTCTCCTTCATGCACAGAGCTGGAGGTGTTGAGTGCTCCAGCTGGAGGGTCAAGGCCCACAGCCAAGCTTTAGGCCATTGCAGTGTGAGAGCTAAAGGAGTGACTGGTGTACAGAACAGGCAAAAGAGGCAGTGTGTGAAGCACAGAGATCAGGAGACTAGCGAGAGGGAGGAGGGGTGCACCAGATGTGCAGAAAGAATGGGAGATATAAAGAGAAAGTGATGAGCAGGAGATGGAGGGAAGAGAAGAGGGGTAGATGGAAGCATTATTCAGTGGTTAACAAGCAGAGTCATTGAGGGAGAAAAATTAGTTTTGTCCATGAGCAATGACACTTCCCGCCCCCCCCCCCCCCCCCCCCCGCCCAGTGCACGGACAGGCGGGGAACATTATCTGTAACAGGGATGTACCGTGTGAGGTACTGGGCAACAATGAACCACCAGGAGCAGCTTCCTGTCATCACGGTGTGGAGATTAACCCTTGCCTGTCCTCTTTCTCCAGATGCACCATCCTATACAGATGAAACCAGCTGACAGTGAGAAGAACAATGGTGAGTCAGTCCATGCGCATCAGAAAACAGGAGCGCATTGCCTCGTGGCGAGTACGGGGATAACCACGCGTTTCAAGGCTCGGTCTGCCAGCGACACTGGGCCCGGGTCTGCCAGCGACACTGGGCCCGGGTCTGCCAGCGACACTGGGCCCGGGTCTGCCAGCGACACTGGGTGAGCAGTTTGTGTGTGTTTACATGTCTACTGAAGTGTCCATTGCTGAAATAATTCCCTTGTTTGATTGCAGCTGTGGAAGACAGAAAGCTGTTTGTGGGGATGATTTCAAAAAAGTGCAATGAGAATGATGTCCGTGTCATGTTTTCACCATTCGGACAGATCGAAGAATGTCGAATATTACGGGGCCCAGATGGGCTAAGTCGAGGTGAGTGGATGTTAATGTTACCGGGGTCGAGAAATAGGGGGAGAAGGTGGGGGATGTGGGGAGAGGGTGGGTTGGGTTGGGGGATGTGGGGAGAGGGTGGGTTGGGTTGGGGGATGTGGGGAGATGGGGGGTTGGGAGATGTGGGGAGAGGGTGGGTTGGGGGATGTGGGGAGAGGGTGGGTTGGGGGATGTGGGGAGAGGGTGGGTTGGGGCATGTGGGGAGAGGGTGGGTTGGGGGATGTGGGGAGAGGATGGGTTGGGGGGTTGGGGGATGTGGGGAGAGGGGTTGGGGGTTGTGGGATGTGGGGAGATGGGGGGTTGGGGGATGTGGGGAGAGGGTGGTTTGGGGCATGTGGGGAGAGGGTGGGTTGGGGGATGTGGGGAGAGGGTGGTTTGGGGGATGTGGGGAGAGGGTGGGTTGGGGGATGTGGGGAGAGGGTGGGTTGGGGGATGTGGGGAGAGGGTGGGTTGGGGGATGTGGGAAGAGGGTGGTTTGGGGGATGTGGGGAGAGGGTGGTTTGGGGGATGTGAGGAGAGGGTGGTTTGGGGGATGTGGGGAGATGGGGGGTTGGGGGATGTGGGGAGAGGGTGGTTTGGGGCATGTGGGGAGAGGGTGGGTTAGGGGATGTGGGGAGAGGGTGGTTTGGGGGATGTGAGGAGAGGGTGGTTTGGGGGATGTGGGGAGAGGGTGGGTTGGGGCATGTGGGGAGAGGGTGGGTTGGGGGATGTGGGGAGAGGATGGGTTGGGGGATGGGGGGGTTGGGGGATGTGGGGAGAGGGGTTGGGGGTTGTGGGATGTGGGGAGATGAGGGGTTGGGGCATGTGGGGAGAGGGTGGGTTGGGGGATGTGGGGAGAGGGTGGTTTGGGGGATGTGGGGAGAGGGTGGTTTGGGGGATGTGGGGAGAGGGTGGGTTGGGGGATGTGGGGAGAGGGTGGGTTGGGGGATGTGGGGAGAGGGTGGTTTGGGGGATGTGGGGAGAGGGTGGTTTGGGGGATGTGAGGAGAGGGTGGTTTGGGGGATGTGGGGAGATGGGGGGTTGGGGGATGTGGGGAGAGGGTGGTTTGGGGCATGTGGGGAGAGGGAGGGTTGGGGGATGTGGGGAGAGGGTGGTTTGGGGGATGTGGGGAGAGGGTGGTTTGGGGGATGTGAGGAGAGGGTGGTTTGGGGGATGTGGGGAGAGGGTGGGTTGGGGGATGTGGGGAGAGGGTGGGTTTTGGGGATGTGGGGAGAGGGTGGGTTTTGGGGATGTGGGGAGATGGGGGGTTGGGGGATGTGGGGAGAGGGTGGGTTGGGGGATTTGGGGAGAGGGTTGTTACTGTAATTTGGGACTCCTGAGATAGATGACCCAAAGTGCCATGAGATAAATTACACCATAATCTGTTTCTGATTTTGAATGAGAAAGAAATATTGGTCAGGAAGCCACTCTCACTCTCTGTCTTAACTCTCATCCTGTCTGACTCTCGTTCACTTTAATCTCTCTGCTCGCATGCAATTGCTCTCCTCGATCGCTCCCACGTTGCTCTTCCTCATTCTCTGAATGAGAGAGTAAGGAAATAGAAATGGGGAAGCAGAGAAGGAAATAGTTGCAGAAAGAGGGGCGAAAACCGGATGGGCAGAGTGTGTGTGAGTATGCGAGAGGCTGAGTCAGTGTACGGACCCAGAGCCTGGGGTGGGGGGGGGGGGGGCGGCAGTGCCTCATCATTCATCTCACACCCTGGCTGACTGTGTTATTTTGTTCAAATTCGCCACACATTTCGATTCCCCCAAGACCCAACCCAAAAACTGACTATATTGGCATATCCAACTGTATCTCCTCTTGTGTGTGGGTCTGTCGCTCTCTCCCCTACCCCCCCCCCGCCCTCACTGACTGAGCTCCCCCCACCCCCCCCCCCGTGTCCCGGGCTCTCTCTCTCTCTCCCCCCCCCCCCCTCCGCCTGCCCGCCCGTGTCCCAGGCTCTCTGTGCCCCCCGGGCTCGCTCGCTTCCCCCCCCCCCCCCGTGTCCCGGGCTCTCTCTCTCTCTCCCCCCCCCCCCCCCCCCTCCGCCTGCCCGCCCGTGTCCCAGGCTCTCTGTGCCCCCCGGGCTCGCTCGCTTCCCCCCCCCCCCGTGTCCCGGGCTCTCTCTCTCTCGCTCCCCCCCTGTTCCCTGCCGTGTCCCGGGCTGCGTCCGGCGCTGGTTCTTGTTGCGCTCTCACTCGCTTGCCTTGCACCTCCCGTGATGTGTAATGCGAAGCTACCTTGCTCTGTTGGACCCTCTCCCTGAAGATGTGTTGTCTCTCTGCAGGTTGTGCATTTATTACATTTGCGACACGATCGATGGCACAGAATGCAATCAAGACCATGCACCAGTCACAGACGATGGAGGTGGGTCCTCTGCAACAATTTTACCACACGCGGTCAGGCCGTTTGGCCCATTGTGCCGATTCTGAAAGAGCTGTCCCAGTAGTCCCATTCCCCACAGCTCTGCATGTTCTGCACTTCAAGTATTTATCCAATTGGCTTTTGAAAGTTATTATCGAATCTGCTTCCACCGCCCCTCCAGGCAGCACATTCCCGATCACAATAACTCACTGCGTGAAAGACAAGATCTCCTCATCACCCTTATTTACTCTCTAAAAACTCATGATCATTTTCAACACCTCGATCAAATCTGTTAACCTTCTCTGTTCGAAGATCAACCCCAGCTTCTCCAGTCTCTCCACATAACATAATCCCTCAGCCCTGGAACCAGTCTGGTCAATCTCCTCTGCACCCTCTCCAAGGCCGTGACATCCTTCCTGTTAAGCTCATAATTAAGTAATGTAACTGAGTACTGTAGACAGTGAGTAAGTCTGACCGTAGCTCCTTTATTCAAACTCGAGTGTTGGTACAGCGTGGGTGGCCGGCTTACATACAGTGCTCCCAAGGGATGCTGGGATCCCAGCAGATATGCCCTCTGGTGGCGGTGTGATGCAGGTTACCTAGGGTTACATACATGACACTTGCGAAAATGCGGTGCCCAGAATTGGACACAACACTCCAGCTGGGGCCTAACCAGTGTTTATAAAGGTTTAGGATAACGTCCTGGCTTTTATGCTCTCTGCCTCTCGTAATAAAACCCAGGGTCCCAAACATTATTTAACAGCCTGATCAACTTGTTCTGTCACCTTCAAACATTTGTGCACCCCCCCCCGGCCCCGGTCTCTGTTCCTGCACTGTAAACTGTACCCTTTATTTATATTGTCTCTCCTCATTCTTCCTACCAAAAGTTATCACTTCACACCTCTCTGTGTTAAGTCCCGCCAGCCACGTGTCTGCCCGTTCCACCAGTCTGTCTGTCCTCCTGAAGTCTGTTACCTCATTGTTTCCTATATTTACGCGCTGGCCCAGATCCGCCGGCGTGCTTCACCTCGCACCGCACGCTCTCCTAACTCTGCTTTCCCATCAAGGGTTGTTCTTCCCCAATCGTTGTGAAGTTTGCCGACACACAGAAGGACAAGGAGCAGAAACGAATCGCTCAGCAGCTACAACAGCAGATGCAGCAGCTCAATGCAGCCACCATGTGGGGCAACCTGGCTGGGCTCAATACACTCGGACCCCAATATCTGGCAGTGAGTATCGGCGAGGGCAAGGCCACATGTACTGGTGGGCACTTTCTCATTTTCATGTTGAGAATGAGACAAGTGGCTCCACAGTTTTAGTCTTTGAACTGGTGTCGAGGCAGGACTATTTCCTGGTTCTGCTCCATGTGTATGTCTCTTCATTTCACTCGCTGTGTGTGTCTCTCTCTCCCCTCACTGTGTGTCTCTCCCCCTCACTGTCTCTCTCTCTCCCCCTCACTGTCTCTCTCTCTCCCCCTCACTGTGTCTCTCTCTCTCCCCCTCACTGCCCTCACTGTCTCTCTCTCCCCCTCACTGTCTCTCTCTCCCCCTCACTGTCTCTCTCTCCCCCTCACTGTCTCTCTCTCCCCCCTCACTGTCTCTCTCTCCCCCCTCACTGTCTCTCTCTCCCCCCTCACTGTCTCTCTCTCCCCCTCACTGTCTCTCTCTCCCCCTCACTGTCTCTCTCTCCCCCTCACTGTCTCTCTCTCCCCCTCACTGTGTCTCTCTCTCCCCCCTCACTGTGTCTCTCTCTCCCCCCTCACTGTGTCTCTCTCTCCCCCTCACTGTGTCTCTCTCTCCCCCTCACTGTGTCTCTCTCTCCCCCTCACTGTGTCTCTCTCTCCCCCCTCACTGTGTCTCTCTCTCCCCCCTCACTGTGTCTCTCTCTCCCCCCTCACTGTGTCTCTCTCTCCCCCCTCACTGTGTCTCTCTCTCCCCCCTCACTGTGTCTCTCTCTCCCCCTCACTGTGTCTCTCTCTCCCCCCTCACTGTGTCTCTCTCTCCCCCCTCACTGTGTCTCTCTCTCCCCCCTCACTGTGTCTCTCTCTCCCCCCTCACTGTGTCTCTCTCTCCCCCCTCACTGTGTCTCTCTCTCCCCCTCACTGTGTCTCTCTCTCCCCCTCACTGTGTCTCTCTCCCCCTCACTGTGTCTCTCTCTCCCCCTCACTGTGTCTCTCTCCCCCTCACTGTGTCTCTCTCCCCCTCACTGTGTCTCTCTCCCCCTCACTGTGTCTCTCTCCCCCTCACTGTGTCTCTCTCCCCCCTCACTGTGTCTCTCTCCCCCTCACTGTGTCTCTCTCCCCCCTCACTGTGTCTCTCTC